>NC_036858.1:70904973-70971636 GCF_002910315.2 Salvelinus sp. IW2-2015 | reverse complement strand
GGATAAGACAGGAGAAGTACTCCAGGTAACCAACTGACCCTAGCCCCCCGACACAAACTACTGCAGCATAAATACTGGAGGCTGAGACAGGAGCGGTCAGGAGACACTGTGGCCCCATCCGAAGAAACCCCCGGACAGGGCCAAATAGGAAGGATATAACCCCACCCACTTTGCCAAAGCACAGCCCCCGCACCACTAGAGGGAAATCCTCAACCACCAACTTACAATCCTGAGACAAGGCCGAGTATAGCCCACAAAGRTCTCCACCACAGCACAAACCAAGGGGGGTTTGTTCTCCTGGCATCCACCAAACCCAGATTCGTCCTTCAGACTGCCAGATGGTGAAGCGTGATTCATCACTCCAGAGAACGTGTTTCCACTGCTCCAGAGTCCAATGGCAGTGAGCTTTACACCTCTCCAGCCGACTCTTGGCATTRCGCATGGTGATCTTAGGCTTGTGTGTGGCTGCTTGGCCATGGAAACCCATTTCATGAAGCTGAGAGGTGGCATCCTATGACGATGCCACGTTKAAAGTTAGTGTGATCTTCAGTAAGGTCATTCTACTGCCAATGTTTGTCTATGAAGATTGCATGGTTGTGTGCTGAATTTGAATCACCTGTCAGCAAYGGGTGTGGCTGAAATAGCCGAATCCACTAATTTAACTATTCTACTTTTGTATATTTAACTACTTTTACCCATATTTAACTAAACATATTGACACTAAACTACTTCCATATACACTGAGTGTACAAAACATTAGGAACACCTTCCTACTATTGACTTGCTCACCCTTTTGCCCTCAGAACAGCTTAAATTCGCCGGGGCATGGACTACAAGGTGTCAAAAGCTGGCCCACGTTGACTCCAATGCTCTCCCCTGTTGTTTCAAGTTGGCTGGATGTCCTTTGGGTGGTGGACCATTCTTGATACACATGGGAAACTGTTGCGCATGAAATACCCAGCAGCATTGTAGATCTTGACACACTCAAACCGGTGCGTCTAATKCGTTTTCCGAGGGGGAGCGGACATCGACTCTAGGGGGTTTTAACAGTGGAAATTGGAACTCATTCATTTTTTTTACCATGTGTATGATTTCCTGTGTCCCTCCACTCCATCTCAAGTCAAGTGTATTTGTCATATGCACAGGATACACATGGGTGTACACAGTACAATGACATTTTTAAAACATGCTAGGTCTGAATGGTCAAATGAGGAGATGAGCAGTTANGGTCTGAATGGTCAAATGAGGAGATGAGCAGTTATTCTCTAGAGTCTACTGTTGGGGGAGTTATAAAATGAATTATGGAATTGTTTTAAGATGGTCATACTATGGATTATTTAGCTATTTGATTTTGAATTGTAGGACTATATATTATAAATATATCAAATATTTTTTGAAGTGTTTGTCCTATATCTAGGAGATTTTAAAAAGCTCAGGAAATATATATATTTTTACACATATTTAACCTCTTTTTTGGGGTAAACACAAAACTACCTCCATACTTCCATTCGTTTTTTAAACCAGTACTGGTAACCTTTATGGATTGTGAGGGGTGGTAGAGCAAAATGGAGAACGTCATTGTGTTGGTGAGAATGTTATCTTTCCACAGTGGGGTCACATTAGTTTGTAGCCCAAACGGTTCAGACTTTACAAACAGAAGTTGGCATGTGGATGGTACAGACTTCAGAATAATCATGTGGGGCTTGTGGGAGTCATAAAGCAAAGACCACTATCGTGAGAGTAAGAGTGGTCATATTTTTTTGTAGGCCAAACCGTTCCAACTCTACAGCYGTTTTCGTGAAGACCGATTTTCGGATGTCTCATTGTCTGACAAACACCACTGTAGCTCCCCACTTTGCACCGCAGCTGCGGAAGGCCGCCATAGGTGGATGAGATGGATTGAGACACCGCCCATGCAAAAAAAAATATTTCTCTAGCTTAAACTGACTCTTGGAGGTTCTAAGGAAGAAGTCCACTGCTTGACAGGCCTGAAGGTTAAATTCATGAGGGTTATATAGCCACACAGCTGCCTCGCCAAGGTTTCATACACCCCTCATAAAACCACACTCATGTTCACATGATTTAATGTATAACACATTAAACTGCCATGAATTGGGGTTGGGGGGAGAGTAGAGTGGTTATGGTGTGACCCTGTCAGGACTGGCTCTAACTGTAACCTTGTTGAGTGCTGAGTGACTAATGACTGAGTGACGCACACAAGATACAGTAGGTACAAGTACAGCACGAGCGCAGGCAGGTGGAAACGATACCAGTCCTCTCTTTTCTCCTCTTTGTCAAGTAGTGCCTGAGGACGGTTTTATTGGTTTTCTCTGGAGAAAGTGACAGTTGGGGGAAGGGGGGAGCGGTTGACAAAGTGCCCAGGTAGCATAGACTACAGGATGGTACCAGTCCCGCGGACGGTGTGGGTTCTTCTCGCGCTGTCCGGTGTCCTGAATGTGCGCTCCTGCTGGACTTTTACTTGTCCTTCCATTTGCGAATGTTCAATGAAGAGCGATACATGTTCCACAAACGGGAGAGAAACGGGAGAGAAAGTCAGCTGCACGAGGGAAACGCAACTAAGGTCCCGAGTCGCTCCTTCGTTTATTCGAATCTTGTAAGTAGCCTACAATTCTATTCAGTTTTTGAGGAGGATTTGTGCAGATATTTTGAAATTATAGCGTTAATATGTATACAGTGTTTGTTAAAATGCACGTTTGTCGAGCTGATTATTTATGATTTGTTTATTTATTTAACCTTTCAATGCAACCAGTCGATTAAGAAACAAATTCGTATTTACAATGAGGGCATCAGTACAGTACCTACTGGTGTGCTTTGCCTTCATCATAATACCTTAGGATACACGTTTTAAAACAAGTTCTTTCTTTGTGTATTATTTTTAGAAGACTAATTCATCTGCCATTGACAGAAGTTTCAAGCAATGCCTTCAGGGGACTGATCAACGTGTCCAGAATGTGAGTTTCAATCAATCAATTAAATGTATTTAATAAGCCATTTTCACCCATGACATACAGTTGAAGTCGGAAGTTTACATACACCTTAGCCAAATACATTTAAACTCAGTTTTTCACAATTCCTGACATTTTCGAGTAAAAATTYCCTGTCTTATGTCAGTTAGGATCACCACTATTATTTTAAGAATGTGAAATGTCAGAATAACAGTAGAGAGAATTATTTATTTCAGCTTTTATTTCTTTCATCACATTCCCAGTGGGTCAGAAGTTTACATACACTCAGTTAGTATTTGGTAGCATTGCCTTTAAATTCTTTAACTTGGGTCAAACGTTTCGGGTAGCCTTCCACAAGCTTCCCACAATAAGTTGGGTGAATTTTGGCCCATTCCTMCTGACAGAGCTGGTGTAACTGAGTCAGGTTTGTAGGCCTCCTTGCTCACACATGCTTTTTCAGTTCTGCCCACAAATGTTCTATAGGATTGAGGTCAGGGCTTTGTGATGGCAACTCCAATACCTTGACTTTGTTGTCCTTAAGCCATTTTGCCACAACTTTGGAAGTATGCTTGGGGTCATTGTCCATTTGGAAGACCCATTTGCGACCAAGCTTTAACTTCCTGACTGATGTCTTGAGATGTTGCTTCAATATATCCACATCATTTCCCTCCTCAAGATGCCATCTATTTTGTGAATAGTCCAGTCCTTCCTGCAGCAAAGCACCCCCACAACATGATGCTGCCACCCCCGTGCTTCACGGTTGTGATAGTGTTCTTCGGCTTGCAAGCCTCCCCCTTTTTCCTCCAAACATAATGATGGTCATTCTGGCCAAACAGTTCTATTTTTGTTTCATCAGACCAGAGGACATTTCTCCAAAAAGTACGATATGTGTTGCAAACCGTAGTCTGGCTTTTTATGGCGGTTTTGGGGCAGTGGCTTCTTGCTGAGCGGCCTTTCAGGTTATGTCGATGTAGGACTCGTTTTACTGTGGATATCGATACTTTTGTACCTGTTTCTTCCAGCATCTTCACAAGGTCCTTTGCTGTTGTTCTGGGATTGATTTGCACTTTTCGCACCAAAGTACGTTCACCTCTAGGAGACAGAACGCGTCTCCTTCCTTAGCGGTATGATGGTTTCGTGTTCCCATGGTGTTTATACTTGCGTACTATTGTTTGTACAGATGAACGCGGTACCTTCAGGTGTTTGGAAATTGATCCAAAGGATGAACCAGACTTGTGGAGGTCTATCATTTTTTTCTGAGGTTTTGGCTGATTTCTTTTGATTTTCCCATGACGTAAAGCAAAGAGGCACTGAGTTTGAAGGTAGGCCTTGAAATACATCCACAGGTACACCTCCAATTGACTCAAATTATGTCAATTCGCCTATCAGAAGCTTCTAAAGCCATGACTGTGGAGTGGAAATTTGTGGAGTAGTTGAAGAACGAGTTTTAATGACTCCAACCTAAGTGTATGTAAACTTCCGACTTCAACTGTATATCGTCAGTGTGCCATTATTAGCCCTAGTAAGTCGTTTTTTGTTTAACTCTGGGGTTGTCTTTTCAGTGTAATAGATCTGTTTAAACTCGACTTGTGCACATGTATATACTTATTTTATTTGTGTTGTGGAACACATACTGCTGGTAGCTGTTGTGAAAAGTGTAATATTGTATGAAAAATTACTCTAAATGCATGTTAAGAAGAGGACAGGAGATGTCCACTTTGAATGGGTATCTTTGGAAGAATTACCTAATACACACATCCTTTTAGAGGAAGTAGTTTGGCGTACTGTTATTTGTGAGGTATTATTACTTTTCACCCGCTATTTAGGAGATCAAAAGCATGTCAATTCATATTGAATTCATAATAATATCAACAAATTGTTGGTTACTATATGGGAAATAATGATACGCATGGTTGGTGAACCAACTCGGTGGTCTTGTGGTCAGAGTGTCCGCCGGAAGGTTGCGAGTTCAATCCCCTGCCGAGTCATACCAAAGATTGTAAAACGGGACCCAAAGCGTCTCCGCTTGGCACTCAGCATTAAGGATTGGGGTTAAGGCTCTGTGACAGACTAACATCCTGTCCAGGGGGTGTACTGTGATAGACTAACATCCTGTCCAGGGGGTGTACTGTGATAGACTAACATCCTGTCCAGGGGGTGTGACTGTGAAAGACTAACATCCTGTCCAGGGGGTGTACTTGTGATAGACTAACATCCTGTCCAGGGGTGTACTGTGATAGACTAACATCTGTCCAGGGGTGTACTGTGATAGACACCATCTGTCCAGGGGGTGTACGTGGATTAGACTAACATCCTGTCCAGGGGGTGTACTGTGATAGACTAACATCCTGTCCAGGGGGTGTACTGTGATAGACTAACATCCTGTCCAGGGGGTGTACTTGTACRTCAAGCTGCCTCATGTTACAGAAACCCATTCTGGCTTGCACAAGCCAACCCATATGGAATATAATCATGAAAAGTGAATAAGAATCTTGTACTGCATAAGAAGATTATTTGTATCTAATTAATATCTGGTAAGGTTTTGCCTTATAGTATGTTAGTAGTGTATTTGTATAGGTGTTAACTTAAACACACACAGTTAATATGCATAGAGGGTCTTGGTCTGAATATGAGGCATTGTGTGGCTAGAAATAGAATCACACAGCCATTTACCATTAAAGTTTTCAGTATGAATTTCATGAATCACTTTTGTTTTTGAATCTCATAGACACACAATAAAGTCTCAGAATGTGACTGATTGGGTATCAAACCCTGGTTTATTGTGTGATACAAGACTATGTTAGCACACTGAACTAAAGCTGCGAATGTGAATTTACTATTTACATTTTAATCATTTAGTAGGCACTCTTATCCAGAACAACTTACAGTTAGTGCATTCATCTTAAAGGTTGAGTAAGTTAGAGTTTTTCGACAAATGTACCCACATTTCTATTATATTTTAATAGTTTATATGTAGTGAATGCCATAATGTCGTTATTTTGTTAGATGCTTCTCCCAATTAGCTAAAATCTTATTTTTTCAAAGACGTTTTAGCTGTCAGGCTAGCTGTTCGGTCCAAACAGATTCACAAATTATGGGAATTTGTCGTGCTATGAACACATTGTCTCCCTCCAAGGCACGTGTTGCTAAGCAACCCCCTGTACTTGCCTGGGGAGGCCTGCTCCCTCTGTGACTAAAGCCAGTGTGAGAAATGTTTTAACAAATGTTTTTGCTGTGAAACTAAATAAATGCTGCATTCTGACCAACAAAACTTATTTGCTAGATTCATGACAGTGTTGTTAGACAAAGCAAGGAAAGTGAACTTCAAAATGTGATATAGTTTTATTGGAATTTGCAGCTGTTGTTGGTAATTAATGAATCTGCTAGCCTGTGATTTGACTTGCTTTATCTTTACGGTAGCTAGCTAAGAGAGACAACCACATCCCACAGTCATAACAAGAACATGTCTTCCTCACTGTCTTCCTCACTGCCCTTTCCCACCTGGACAAAAGGAACACCTACAGTACGTGAGAATGCTATTCATTGACTATGGCTCAGTGTTCAACACCATAGTGGAAACTGACCACTAGGGTTAACAGTGAGTGCTGTGACCTTCAAGTCGATTTCGGTTTTGCTATGACGTTGTGAATGGCGGATGGGCGTAAGTTCGAATCAAGTGATAGAAAGTCGTTTTTAAAATATTTGTTTTAAGCCTATCCCAAACCTTAACCCTTACCTTAACCTATTGGAGTTTTTATCCTGAATTTAAGAATTTGGAGTTAACACCTGATTTAAACCTGACCTTAAAAATGTGTAGTTAATGCCTAAACCTAACCTTAAACAATAAAAAATTTGACGTTTGGAATTACTTTGACATTGACGTTTGAGAAAAATGTATGAATGTCTAATTCTGATGTGAGACTGTGAGAGATGGTAGGACAACAACCTCTCCATCAACGTCAGCAAGACATAGGAGTTGATCATGAACTACAGGAAACGGAGGGCACACCCCTATTCACATCGACGGGGCTGTAGTGTAGCGGGTCGAGAGCTTCAAGTTCCTCAGTTTCCACATCACTAAGGACCTATCATGGTCCAAACACACCAAGACAGTCATGAAGAGGGCACTACAACACCGCTTCCCCCTCAGGAGGCTGAAAAGATTTGACATGGGCCCTCAGATCCTCAAAATGCTCTACAGCTACCACCATTGAGAGCATATTGACTGGCGGCATCACCGCTTGGTATGGCAACTGCTTGGCATCCGATCGCAAGGTGCTACAGAGGGTAGTGCATATGGCACAGTCTAAAAATTGTTAGACTCCAGCCACTCAAGTCACTGAATGTTTTCTCTGCTACCGGACAGCAAACGGTACCAATGCACCAAGTCTGGAACCAGCAAGACTTTGAACAGCTTCTACCCCCAAGCCATAAAACTGCTAAAAAGTGAACTAAACAGCTACCCGGACTATCTGCATTGACTCTTTTTGCACTAACTGTTTTGACTCATCACATACGCTGCTGCTACTGTTGACCATCTGTCACTTTATTCCTAGTTATATGTACATGTCTACCTCAATAACCATGTACCCCTGCACATCCACTCAGTACTGGTAGGCCTTGTATATAGTCAAAATATTATTACTCATTGTGTATCTGTTATTACTTTTATGTGTTTTACTTTTCTATTACTTCTCTATTTTCTTTCTCCCTGCATTGTTGGGAAGGGCTCGTGATGAAGCATTTCACTGTTAGTCTCCACCTGTTGTTTACGGAGCATGTGTAGCTAAGGACAGGGAAGGGGTCGGGGGACCACCACCTCATTACCTCATCCCATCCACCCCAATGCATTGCATTCATAACTGAGTCATACACTCATCTGGGGTGACATCTGGGCTGACAGCTTTACCACAGCTTGGCTTGAAGTCAAGGACCCCTAGCTGCTCACAAGCCAACTAGTAAGACTCCTATTATGGTATTTTATCACGGGGGATGGCTTAATCTTGCCTGGTTCCAGATCGGTTTACTCTTACCTGTTTCCTAYCGTCAGGGGACCAGGTTTACCCTAATCTGATCTGGTCAGGATGCAGCTGTCCCCTTATTGATAACTCAATTAGTGACTGGTTGAGGTTTTGATTGAGGTCTATTCCACCCCTCTTAGCTATCATTATCTCTTTAATATGAGTTAATCAGTTAATCATTGAGTAATATTGAACCAAACCCTGCGTGTGTTATAGCTCGCTAACAGTCTGTCATAATACGTTGATCGTTGAGGAACATGGCAGACTGCCTGTATTGCTCTACTGAACACTCTCCAAGAGAAGTTCAACCCAAGCTTATGAGCTCATCAAGGTAAGGACAGAGCAGACACCACATGTATTCCGGTCCACATCTACAAGGTTACCACTTACTCCGTGGCCCAGTTACCACTTGGAATTCGGGTCCAGAAGTGGATATATAGTGGTATATCGATAAAGTAAATTTTACGCTCCCTGAGTCAGTGTTACCTTGCAACTCACAAAATGTTACACTGAAAAATCAACACTAGGGCCTAGATTCAATCAGATCAAGCGTTTACCAGCGTTAACCAGCATTGGCCGACATCCGCATAGCAGATGTTTTGGCGTGTTGGAGGTGTAACAGGGGTAAGAGCTGACGTATCGGTGAGTGGATGCTTTTGTGTCACATCCAACTCCCTTCCTTATCATCCCTCCCGCGTTAGAAGTCACAACCACTCCCTTCCTTATTTTCCTACTGCGTTAGAAGTCACAACCACTCCCTTCCTTGTCATCCCTAGCATATTAGACGTCACAAACACTCCCTTCCTTATCATCCCTCCCACATTAGAAGTCACAACCCACTCCCTTCCTTATTTTCCTACTGCATTAGAAGTCACAACCACTCCCTTCCTTATTATCCTACTGCGTTAGAAGTCACAACCACTCCCTTCCTTGTCATCCCTACCATATTAGAAGTCACAACCCACTCCCTTCCTTATTTTCCTACTGCGTTAGAAGTCACAACCACTCCCTTCCTTATTCTCCTACGCGTAGAATCACAAAACCACTCCTTCCTTATTATCCTACTGCGTTAGAATCACAACACTCCCTTCCTTGTCATCCCTAGCATATTAGAAGTCACAAACACTGCCCTTCCTTATCATCCCTACCATATTAGAGTCACAACCACTCCCTTCCTTATTTTCCTACCACGTTAGAAGTCACAACCTTCACTAGAAAGTGTAGGCTCTATAGATTATAGAAATAATGACTCCAATGTCAACCATTGATGTTAGGCTAATGCATGTTTTGTTGCATCCAATGGCAGTGTCCGCGATAAGGTAACGCAACGAACGCTTGTGATTTGACAGTCTAACACAGTTCCACCTCGAACACTCCAAAATAACTGCTATGTCAATCTGATTGAATCTAGTCCTAGTCACACTGGCCAGTTTGCTATTGCGGAGTTCAGATGGTCTTGTCTTGTCATGGATGACTCACATTGGCTGGACTCACTCACTTTCCTCCAAGGATGAGATGCTCTGAAATGGCTTTTAATCGTTCTCCAAAATTAACGCTAATAAGATGGTATACAACAACTTAAGAGGGAAGGTACATAACACACACACTCAGGGCTGAGTGAGAATATAAGCATAGTGGGTCGCTAGGTTTAATTATTCTCTGGTTTAAGATGGAATCAAAATGGCTATCTAAATGGAAAGTGTTGGTTAATTACAGATCAGTCGCGGTACGGTGGCTTGGAAAGTTCAAACGTAGGGGTCAATAAAAAGGTATAATTAACACTAGAAGAAGGGGCTGAGAAGGTATGGGAGGATGGTTGGGATGGGGGATGGGTTGGAGGGTAGCAAGGGCATCATCAGGAAGACAGGAAACAGTCAAGGGCATGTCACTAGAGCCTTCCTCCACTGCATTTCTTTGTTTTAAAGAAGTGACATAACACTTCTCTTCCTCTCTGAGCCTAGTCACCTTGGCCTCATCACAATACTTCTTATTTCACTTTTCCATTTGCAGTCTACGCTCTGCATAATCTCTATTTGATGATTAAGGGATATTCCTTTAGAATGGGAATGTACATTATGCTGTGTATTTTTCTGCCACAGTGAGATCTCTCAGAGTGACTGCATCAGGAACAAAAAACCATGCATTCCTCTCCTCCACAGCCTGGCTGAGATGTAAGTGTCTCACCCCACACACACAACCACACACACACACACCAATTACAGAACTTTCATCTCAAAGTTGTCAAGGTTTCAGTTGGTGAGATAACGTTTTGTTCCATTGGAGGCCATGGATTAGACTGGGTTGTCTCCTTCTACCCTGATAAGTTCTGATGTTACTGTAATACACTGGTTATGTGAAGATTTGTGGTTCATTGAACTTGAAGGAGACATTATCTAAATCCATTAGTCTGCCTTGTATGAGCCATTATCTAAAGCTAATAGTTCGCATTGAATGAGCCATTATCTAAATCCATTAGTCTGCCTTGAATGAGCCATTATCTAAATCCATTAGTCTGCCTTGAATGAGCCATTATCTAAATCCATTAGTTTGCCTTGAATGAGTCATTATCTAAATCCATTAGTCTGCTTTGAATGATCCATTAGTCTGCTTGAATGAGCCTTATCTAAATCCCTTAGTCTGCCTTGTAGAGCCATTATCTTAAAGCCATTAGTCCCCATTGAATGTCCATTATATAAATCCATTAGTCTGCCTTGAATGATCCATTAACTAAATCCATTAGCTGCCTTGAATGAGACTTATCTAATCCATTACTCTGCCTTGAATGAGCAATCTATTATCTACCATCAATTAGTCTAGCTTGAATGAGCCATTATCTATAATCCATTAGTCTGCCTTGAATGAGCCATTATCTACAATCCATTTGTCTGCCTTGAATGAGCCATTATCTAAATCCATTAGTCTTACCCTTGAATGAGCCATATCTAAATACTATTAGTCTGCCTTGAATGAGCCATTGTCTAAATCCATTAGTCTGCCTTGAATGAGCCATTATCTAAATCCATTAGTCCCTCCTTGAATGAGCCATTTCTAAATCCATTAGTCTGCCTTGAATGAAGCCATTATCTAAATCCAATTGTCCCGCATTGAATGATCATTATCTAAATCCAATTAGTCTACCTGTAATATGAGATTATCTAAATCCAATTTCGCCTTGAATGAGCATTATCTAAATCCATTACTGCCTTGAATGAGATTATCTAAATCAATAAGTCTACCTTGAATGAGCCATTACTTAATCCATTAGTCTGCCTTGAATGAGCCATTATCTAAATCCATTAGTCTGCCTGTGAAATGAGCCATTTCTAAATCCATTAGTCTGCCTTGAATGAGCCATTATCTAAATCCATTAGTCTGCCTTGAATGAGCATTCAAATCATATCTGTGCCTTGAATGAGCCATTTTCTAAATCCATTAGTCTGCCTTGAATGAGCCATTATCTAAATCCATTAGTCTGCCTTGAATGAGCCATTATCTAAAACCATTAGTCTGCCTTGAACACAACAATGCATGCAGAATATAATTGACTTACTTAATCCTCTTCATTCCTAGATATAACATTACTGTAACAAAAACATTTAAAAGTATGAGTTACAAGTGCACTCATGAGTAAAAATATATGTTACTTGATTGGGCTATTGGAAATCAATGTTAACTTTTTTTTAAATAAATGTTAATATTGTTCTGTTTTCTGTTATTCCTTAGACAGATACAGAACATCAGAAATCTGATCAGTATAGAGAAGGGGGCCTTCACTGATCTGCCCAGGCTGAGATACCTGTAAGCTTTTATTACAAGTACAGTATATTGATAGTTACCATACAACTGTAATTCCAGGTACAATACCTGTTTGTCAATGTTCAATTTTATCATTTTATTTATATATACATTTTTACCTCTGTCTCTTTCTTCATCTCCTCTTTCCCACCTTCTCCTCTTTTCTCTCTCCCAGGAGTATCTGTAACACAGGAATAATACATTTTCCTGACTTCTCCACCATGTCCTCTTTGGTGATACTGGATAACTTCTTCCTGTACGTATCCAGAACTTGACCCATTTGAAACTGGATTACAAGTTGATGTTGGTCTACCTTATATTTTAAGATCATATGTTATGATAATATAGCTACACCCATTTTAAGATAATATACACTCAACCCCAGTGTTGCCCTGCAATTTCAATTCCAATTTTTTTCACTGAAAAGGAACTGAACCTGGTCTGTGACATGACATGTTCAGTGGCCAGGCACTGATATTTAGTATCTCTTCTCTGCTCTTTGCTTCTTTCCGCTCTTCTCTTCACTCACCTCTCCTCTTCTCTCCTCTCTTCTCTCTTATCCTCTCCTCTTTTCTGTGTGCAGTGAGCTGGGAGATAACATGCATCTCGACAGCATACCTGCCAATGCCTTTCAAGGTATCACAGAGGAGAGTGTGTACATGTGAGTATCAGTACAATACTATTACTTATTTACAGCCATACTCCAAACAGCCATACTCCAAACAGCCATACTTTCTTGAGCAAATGACTCGTTTTGTGGGCTTTCATTTTCTCAGCACGTGTTTAGATCATTGATTAGAGAATTCTCTCATCTAGGCGTTTCAGGTAGCCTAAGAATCGTTTCACTGCTGATTTCATTTAACCTCATCTAATTGGTTGCGGTAACCATTATAATTGTCATTGAGTCCAGGTTTAGGACAGCACCTGTAAATTATGTTTTTTAATCATTTTCTGTTGTATGTCTATAAGCAATTGTAAATCGGTGAAGCTGACCTTGACAACCAATTCAAATTAAATGCTTAGAAATGTTTTTCTTCCAGGAAAATTATAAAAAATGGATTCAAGGAAATCATGTCACATGCTTTCAACGGAACAAATCTGGATAAACTGTATGTATTCCCCTCAAACAATCAACATTTTCTCCGCTGCTGCTGAGTTGCAGTTCTTACAACAAAGTGCCTGAAACACACACACACATACTCTCTCTCAGCAGGAGCTGCTGTTGTGATTTTTTCTAAGCCTTGTTTTGCTGTTGTTTAAGAGTTGTGTGGAAGGCTTGGGTTAATCAAAGAAACTCAATGTACCAGTAAATAAATGTCTTGTGAGACAAAACATTGATTGGGTGCCCCGTTGTTTACTTTACCCCCTTGCCACGCTGAGGCGTTAGCGGCGTCTTGGTCTCGCCAGAATGGCTTTCAAGGAGTCTAAACAAACAAAGCTTAGTAAGTTAGTTAGTTGAGATGAGGATCAGTTGGGCATCCATAGAAAAGTGTAGGTTTTAGAGAAGAGAAAACAAAAGGGTCAAATATCAGAATCCAAAAGCAAAACGCCCATATTTCACTAACTTATTGCAAGGATATAACTGTCATGGCTTGTGCTCATCTGTGATGAAGACAAACATGACCTCATCCCATGTATTTGACGGTTTTCTTGTGTAGGATTCTGAAAGGCAACAGGTATCTGAGGAACATCCATGAAGATGCCTTTGAGGGGGCCTCAGGGCCAACTATGCTGTAAGTGAATACTTTCTTTGACAACCATAATGTAAAATTCACCTTCAATATAATAGTCCATTCCTATAATATAAACGTCCTTCCTGCCACACTGACCTCCACAGAGCCCCAGTATTTCCTGTTTCACATCCTTCCTGCCACACTGACCTCCACAGAGCCCCAGTATTTCCTTCACCCCTTCCTGCCACACTGACCTCCACAGAGCCCAGTATTTCCTGTTTCACACCCTTCCTGCCACACTGACCTCCACAGAGCCCCAGTATTTTCCTGTTTCACACCCTTCCTGCCACACTGACCTCCACAGAGCCCCAGTATTTCCTGTTTCACCCTTCCTGCCACACTGACCTCCACAGAGCCAGTATTTCCTGTTTCACACCTTCCTGCCACACTGACCTCCACAGAGCCCCAGTATTTCCTGTTTCAACACCTTCCTGCCACACTGCCTCCACAGACCCAGTATTTCCTGTTCACACCTTCCTGCCACACTGACCTCCACAGAGCTCAGTTTTCCTGTTCACACCCTTCTGCCACACTGACCTCCACAAGCCCCAGTATTTCTGTTTCACACCCTTCCTGCCACACTGACCTCACAACCCCAGTATTTCCTGTTTTCACACCTTCCTGCCACACTGACCTCCACAGAGCCCAGTATTTCCTGTTTCACACCTTCTGCCACACTGACCTCCACAGAGCTCCAGTATTTCCTGTTTCACATCCTTCCTGCCACACTGACCTCCACAGAGCCCCAGTATTTTCCTGTTTCACACCCTTCCTGCCACACTGACCTCCACAGAGCCCCAGTATTTCCTGTTTCACACCCTTTCCTGCCACACTGACCTCCACGAGCCCCAGTATATTTCACACCCTTCCTGCCACACTGACCTCCACAGAGCCCCAGTATTTCCTGTTTCACATCCTTCCTGCCACACTGACCTCCACAGAGCTCCAGTATTTCCTTTCACTACCTATAACTGACAATGTCAAACATACACATTAGTTATACATTTAACAAAGATTACATAGACACAACATCTGACTACTGATCCATTTTTATCATAGAGAACTTGTGGTTTTTGGTGCATTGGAGGGATTTCTTAGGCATACTGATTATTCATCCATGTTCAACAATACAAGGTTGATGCTGTAATCTACGATTTGTCGGCCAGGTCTACCTCAGTATTTATGAGATTGTAATGGGATGCATGTTGTCTAGTCTAGTGGGGTTGTTTTTCTGCATCCTGCTTTACTTTGTTAATATCTTCTTCTTTTTTAAGAGTGTTAAAGTCTGTTAGGGTGACAAATGTTTTTTTATTAATCAATATATCGGAGTTTAACCATAACATTTGTTGTAATATTTGTTCTTTTCTGGAGGATAAAACTGAAATTGTAACCAGCTTTGTATGGCTTATTTAAGAAAGGGTGATAATTTCATTTTCAATTAGTTGGAAATGAGAAGTTGTAATCTGTGTGAAGGCAAAAAAGCAATTTTTGAACAAAGGATGAGCTTTCATTTCTTTTCATCCATTGCAGCTTAACCCTACGTTCCTCTCAACTGTGTGGTGTGGGGTGGGGGGGGGGGGGGGGGGTAAATGAAGAGAACAGAAGACAATTTTAAATTGTTTGCTATAACTATGGACAATTAAGTTTCCACTGTAAAAAAAAAAAAATTTTACATTTGATTCTTGTGTTTACTGTATGTTTGTTGTCCAGTGACGTCTCCTCCACAGCTCTCCACACACTCCCCCGTCGAGGCTTGGGACATTTGAAGGTCCTGATTGCCCGTTCTACCCCTTACCTGAAGACTCTACCCCCTCTGGAAAGCCTCCTAGAGCTAGAGGTGGCAGAGGTCACTTACCCCAGCCACTGCTGTGCCTTCCACACCTGGCGACGCAAACACAGGTAGGTACACATCACATATTGGTACACACACAGTTTGACATTCAAGAGTCTACTATAACCTTCCTGTTTTTCTCCTTATCCATCCAAAGGGAAAAAGTTGTCCTTGCACTCTCTCCGAACCTCAGAAGGKTGTGCGATGARGATAAAATCATGTAAGACAATTATTGCACCATGTATCAGGGGAAAGTTCTGTACACATGTAGCGGTCTCTATTGACAGGCTGTTTTTTAACCATTGATTGCACATTTTCTTTTCTTTTTTTGGTATCAAATTCTCTGCTCCATGTTGTCTTCCCCTTTTCTACAGGGACTTCTCAGCATCAGCAGACAATGTAACAGACCTGTACGACATCAACCTCCAATACCCAGACCTGCAGCTAGGCCTGTGTCCTGGACCCTTCCAGTGCACCCCGAGCCGGATTCCTCCCCTGTGAGGACCTGCTGGGGTACTCCTTCCTCCGCGTAGTCACCTGGCTCATCACTGTGTTCGCTGTGGCCGGGAACATGACCGTGCTGATTGTACTGATCACCAGGTAAAGGGTTTTGACTAGGTGGTGTACAGCTACAACAGGAAGTGACTTAGTAGCAGGTTAGGAAAACTTACGCAGCAGGTTAGGAGAATGAACGGAGCAGGTTAGGATAATTAGGTTAAGGTTAGGAAAAGGCTTAAGGTTAGCTAAAATAATCTCCTAACCTGCTACTGTCACGTGTGAAGGATCGGGAGACAGGCGCAGGAATGCGTAATATTTGTTTTTATTTCACCCAAATTACAGCGTGCCATGTAAAGGCACAGGGACGAAGACCAAACAAACACGTATACAAAACATGGGGTTGAGTCCCAAACAAAAGAGTGAGGAGTACCTCGAATAAATACACAAGCGCACAATGATGCCACACGGGACGAGACCCGTAATCATCTGCGCAATACAAGCGGCACGAAAGCCAAAACAACAAGGCACAGGTACTCACAGGCACAACGGATATTGGAACAATAATCGACAGCCCAATGGAAACCAAAGGGCAGATTTATACAATTACAATCAGGAAAATGGGGACCAGGTGTACGTAATGACACAGTTCTGGAGGGATCCGTGACAGCTACAAAAAGCAACAAAAAAAAAAGCTGTAGCTGTATTCCGTCTAGTCACAACCCAGGTAGAGAGAGAGAACATCGAGATGTATAATACACGAGACTGGCTGGCATAGACCCACATAGTTTTAGAGTGTGGGGATAATGGCAGCCATCTTAGTAAGGGATAAACCAGTCCAATTGGAATGAATGGATTGTAATTTATTTAATTCTATGGGAAAGAACATGCTCAACTCTTATCCACATTACAGTGTGTGGTTTACTAAGACATGTTGCTTAAATGAGATAAATATAATTAAAACAATATGGTTAAATAAAGGTGAAAAAAAATCATTAAAACACTATCATTAAAACAATGTTTCAATTGCTAAATATATTCAAGTGATTGCTGATCTTTTTAACATTTTTGATCATTCTCCTCATCAGTCACCAGAAGCTTAATGTCTCCCAGTTCCTGATGTGTAACCTGGCCTTCGCAGARCTCTGTATGGGGCTCTACCTCCTCCTCATTGCAGCCATGGACTACCACTCCCGCAAGGTACGGTGATGGTAGTCCAACCACCTACCACCACTTACCACGACTCCTAAACTGCTCCAGAGGGGCTGCACTCTGGCTGACCCTGTGATGCTTGCTTTCCAATGTTTATACACTGTAGAAAAATATATYCACACAACATGTAAAGTGTTGGTCACATGTTTCATGAGCTGAAATAAAAGAGCCCAGAAATGTTTCATAGGCACACAAAGCTAATTTCTCTCCAATATTGTGCACAGATTGGTTTACATCCCTGTTAGTGAGCATATAATTTGCCAAGATAATCCATCCACCTGACAGGTTTGGCATATCAAGAAACTGATTAAACAGCGTGATCGTTACACAGGTGCACCTTCTGCAGGGGACAATAAAAGGCCACTCTAAAATGTGCAGTTATGTCACACAACACACTGCCATAGATGTCTCAAGTTTTGAAGTTGTGTACAGTTGGCATGCTGACTACAGGAATGTCCACCAGAGATGTTGCCAGAGTTTTTAATGTTAATTTCCATAAGCCGCCTCCAACGTTGTTTTAGAGAATTTGTCAGTACATCCAATCGGCCTCACAACTGCAGACCACGCCAGCCCAGGACCTCCTGCGGGATCGTCTGAGACCAGCCACCCAGACAGCTGATGAAACTGTGGGTTTGCACAACCAAAGAATTTCTGCACAAACTGTCAGAAACCGTCTCAGGGAAGCTCATCTGTGTGTTCATCGTCCTCACCAGGGTCTTGACCTGACTGCAGTTCGGCGTCATAACCGACTTCAGTGTGAAAYTTCTCACCTTCGATGGCCACTGGTACGCTAGAGAAGTGTGCTCTTCACGGATGATTCATGGTTGCAGCTGTACTGGGCAAATGGCAGAAAGCGTGTATGGTGTCGTGTGGGCAGGCAGTTTGCTGATGTCAATGTTGTGAACAGAGTGCTCCATGGTGCCGTTGGGGTTATGGTATGGGCAGGCATAASACAGGACAGCGAACGGACAGCGAACACAATTTAATTGCATTTTACTGATGGCAGTTTGAATGCACAGAGATACCGTGACGAGATCCTGAGGCCCATTGTCATGCCATTCATCCACCACCATCACCTCATGTTTCAGCATGATAATGCACGGCCCCATGTCGCAAGGATCTGTACACAATTCCTGGAAGCTAAAAACATTTCCCAGTTCTTCCATGGCCTGCATACTCACCACCAGACATGTCACTCATTGACAATGTTTGGGACGCTCTGGATCGATGTGTATGACAGCATGTTCCCGCCAATATCCAGCAACTTCGCACAGCCATTGAATCAACAGCCTGATCAACTCAATGTGAAGGAGATATGTCGCGCTGCATGAGGCAAATGGTGGTCACACCAGATACTGACTGGTTTTCTGATCCACGCCCCTACTTTTATTTTTAAGGTATTTGTGACCAACAGATGCATATCTGTATTCCCAGTTACGTGAACTCCATAGATTAGGGCCCAAAGAATTTATTTCAATTGATTGGTTTCCTTATATGAACTGTAACTCAGTAAAGTCTTTGAAATTGTTGCGTTAATATTTGAGTTCAGTGTATTTCTGTAATGACTCTTTCCGATTTGGACACTAACGTTGTATTTTATGGTTGGAGTTCTAGTCTATAACCAATAATACAGTTGTATTGTTGATTGTATTAGGAGTTCTAGTCTATAACCAATAATACAGTTGTAGTGTATTATAGGAGTTTAGTCTATAACCAATAATACAGTTGTATTGTATTGTAGAGATCTAGTCTATAACCAATAATACAGTTGTATTGTATTGTAGGAGTTTTAGTTTATAACCAATAATACAGTTGTATTGTATTGTAGAAGTTCTAGTCTATAACCAATAATACAGTTGTATTGTATTGTAGGAGTTCTAGTCTATAACCAATAATACAGTTGTATTGTAGGAGTTCTAGTCTATAACCAATAATACAGTTGTATTGTAAGGAGTTCTAGTCTATAACCAATAATACAGTTGTATTGTAGGAGTCTAGTCATAACCAATAATACAGTTGTATTGTATTGTAGGAGTTCTAGTCTATAACCAATAATACAGTTGTATTGTAGAGAGTTCTAGTCTATAACCAATAATACAGTTGTATTGTAGGAGTTCTAGTCTATAACCAATAATACAGTTGTATTGTATTGTAGGAGATCTAGTCTATAACCAATATACAGTTGTATTTATGTAGGAGTTCTAGTCTATAACCAATAATACAGTTGTATTGTAGGAGTTCTAGTCTATAACCAATAATACAGTTGTATGTATGTAGGAGTTCTAGTCATAAACCAATAATACAGTTGTATTGTAGGAGTCTAGTCTATAAACAATAATACAGTTGTATTGTATTGTAGGAGTTCTAGTCTATAACCAATAATACAGTTGTATTGTATTGTAGGAGTTCTAGTCTATAACAATAAACAGTTGTATTGTATTGTAGGAGTTCTAGTCCATAACCAATAATACAGTTGTATTGTATTGTAGATCTAGTCTATATACCAATATACAAGTTGTATTGATGGAGTTCTAGTCTATAACCAATAATACAGTTGTGTATTGTAGGAATCTAGTCTATAAACCAATAATACAGTTGTATTGTATTGTAGGAGATCTTCTAGTCTATAACCAATAATACAGTTGTATTGTAGGAGTTTTAGTCTATAACCAATAATACAGTTGTATTGTATTGTATGAGTTCTAGTCTATAACCAATAATACAGTTAAATTGTATTGTCGCGAGTTTTAGTCTATAACCAATAATAAAGTTGTATTGTATTGTAGGAGTACTATAACCACGCTACGGACTGGCAGACGGGCGGAGGCTGTGGCGTGGCGGGGTTCTTGACGGTGTTCGCCAGCGAGCTATCTGTCTACACGCTGACCATGATAACGTTAGAGCGGTGGCACACCATCACCAACGCCATGCACATCAACAAGAGGCTGCGGCTGAGGCATGTGGTGATCATGATGGCTGGAGGGTGGGGCTTCTCCCTATTGGCCGCTCTGCTTCCCATCCTGGGGGTCAGCAGCTACACTAAGGTCAGCAGAATGTTTTACGTTTAGGGCCCGTATTTACAAAGGGCCGGTTTCCCGGACACAGATGAAGCCTAGTCCAGGACTAGGAACTGATCCTATCCTACTCTGATGCTTTTTGAATACAGGCCCAGGTTTACAAACATTACATTTTCACACAACAGCCATGGTGTTACAGTGAGGGGGAAAAGTATTTGATCCTCTGCTGATTTTGTACGTTTGCCCACTGACAAAGAAATGATCAGTCTATAATTTTAATGGTAGGTTTATTTGAACAGTGAGAGACAGAATAACAACAACAAAAATCCAGAAAAACGCATGTCAAAAATGATATAAATTGATTTGCATTTTAATGAGGGAAATAAGTATTTGACCCCCTCTCAATCAGAAAGATTTCTGGCTCCCAGGTGTCTTTTATACAGGTAACGAGCTGAGAATAGGAGCACACTCTTAAAGGGAGTGCTCCTAATCTCAGCTTGTTACCTGTATAAAAGACACCTGTCCACAGAAGCAATCAATCAATCAGATTCCAAACTCTCCACCATGGCCAAGACCAAAGAGCTCTCCAAGGATGTCAGGGACAAGATTGTAGACCTACACAAGGCTGGAATGGGCTACAAGACCATCGCCAAGCAGCTTGGTGAGAAGGTGACAACAGTTGGTGCAATTATTCGCAAATGGAAGAAACACAAAAGAACTGTCAATCTCCCTCGGCCTGGTGCTCCATGCAAGATCTCACCTCGTGGAGTTGCAATGATCATGAGAACGGTGAGGAATCAGCCCAGAACTACACGGGAGGATCTTGTCAATGATCTCAAGGCAGCTGGGACCATAGTCACCAAGAAAACAATTGGTAACACACTACGCCGTGAAGGACTGAAATCTTGCAGCGCCCGCAAGGTCCCCCTGCTCAAGAAAGCACATATACATGCCCGTCTGAAGTTTGCCAATGAACATCTGAATGATTCAGAGGACAACTGGGGGAAAGTGTTGTGGTCAGATGAGACCAAAATGGAGCTCTTTGGCATCAACTCAACTCGCCGTGTTTGGATGAGGAGGAATGGTGCCTATGACCCCAAGAACACCATCCCCACCGTCAAACATGGAGGTGGAAACATTATGCTTTGGGAGTGTTTTTCTTTGTCAGTGGGCAAACGTACAAAATCAGCAGGGGATCAAATACTTTTTTCCCTCACTGTATAAAGTAGATGAAAATTCACAGCCTTTTTATTTTTGCTGTAAAATAACTTAATGACAATTGCTGTTGTAAAAAGGACTTTATATATATTTATATTTGATTATCTTCCAGGTGTCGATCTGCCTGCCCATGGACATCGAGTCCCTAGCCTCCCAGGTGTATGTTGTAGCCCTCCTCCTCCTCAACGTCGTCGCCTTCTTCATCGTCTGCTACTGCTACGTACGTATCTACATGTCCATCCACAACCCCGACCTAGCAACCCGCCACGGCGACGCCAGGATCGCCAAGCGCATGGCCATCCTCATCTTCACCGACTTCCTCTGCATGGCACCCATCTCCTTCTTTGCCATCTCGGCTGGTCTCCGCATGCCCCTCATCACCGTCTCCCACTCCAAGATCCTGCTCGTCCTCTTCTACCCAATCAACTCCCTCTGTAACCCCTTCCTCTACACCATATTTACTCGAGCATTTCGGAAGGATATATGTCTATTGTTGAGTCGCTGTAGTTGTTGCAATGCCAGAGAGGAGTTCTACAGGGCACAGAACCTGGCAACACACACTATACCGCCTAAGGGTAGGACTACATCCCCCAGAAAGCCTCACTCTTTCAGGTTCTATGTCTACCACATCAAGATGCAGGGATGCTTCCTCAGCAAGGGAGGTGGAGTGCGTGACTAGTCTCAGCCAGTCAGAACTAAGGGTACAGCCACATTGAGATTTTGGTTGCGTGGCCCTGCTCAGACGTTGCATCAACCAATGGCTGCATGCCACATCATCGATTGTGTCGTCAACTGACAGATCGCTGTAACATATGTGGTTAGCTAATACGTAAAATGCCTATCCAGACGTTGTAAGATGTGGCATGCGTCAGCAACGCCTGGGCAGAGAACACACCCTGAAAATTCCAGATTGAGCCAATGGTTTTTCAATGGGAGTCATCCGTTGCCGGATGAATGACAACAGATTGTCTGTCAAAAATACACAAAGCATTCAATTCAAAAAGTAGAGAGGAGTTAAACTTTTGATGAAGAAAAACGGACAATGATGTATGTCATATACAATTTCATCCTTGATTATGCATCTCCTTGTTCAGGCCCTGTGATAGGCTAGCGTCCTGTCCAGGGGTTGTACTGTACATTAAGCTGCCTCACACTACAGAAATAAGAGAGGCTCCTGCTCCTATGAGCTTTTCCGGCTTGCACAAGCCACGCCTCAATGTGGCCATAGCCTTAATCTCTGCTGTAACAAGGTGATTGAGCATCTGTGCCCCTCGCTTGTCGATTATGGCAGCCCCCCGATTATGGCAGCCCCCCGCATTTCAGTTGAATGCATTCAGTTGTACAACTGACTAGGTATCCCCCTTTCCCGTCATTGTAAATGACATCATTGTAAATAAGAATTTGTTCTTAACTGACTTGCCCAGTTCAATAAAGGTTAAATAAAATGTTAAAAAGACAAGCACATGGAGTTCTCTGGGCCATATCAGGGAGGGAGCTGCTGCCGGGCTCCAAGCTGCCATGCTGGTTTGGCGTGAACGTGTTTTAGAGTATTGTTGTTGAGCGTAATAATGTAAAAAGCAAAGTGCATTGTTTGTAACTTGGTGTGGCAGCTTGGAGCCCAACAAGTTATAGCACAACCTTTTCATTGCTTGCATTGTATTTTTCCTTGTGTACATTTTAAAGGGGAAGGCCAGTTTGTATATGTGTACATTTTATAGGGGAAGGCCAATTTGTATTTGTGTACATTTTAAAGGGGAAGGTCAGTTTGCATGTGTACATTTTATAGGGGAAGGCCAGTTTGTATTTATGTACATTTTAAAGGGGAAGGCCAATTTGTATTTGTGTACATTTTAAAGGGGAAGGCCAGTTTGTATTTGCCTTAAGTCTGATGCATTGGTTGCTCATAGTAATGTCCTCACATGTGCATTTCCCTTATGTTTAATTGAAACTTGTAATAAATGATATTTTTCTAATTCTGTGTGTGAGATGCGCTTCCCTGGCGTTGTACCCAGTTGATGTCTCCATTGACTCTGCCCTATCCCAAGAATCTGTGTGTTGCATAGAGAATTTAACCAGAATTGACTCAATCTCAATAATTGATTTTATTGGGAGTTGTACGTAATGGAAATTGACTTTCTGCTATTTGCTAAACTTTCTGTTTGGCTTTCAATTAAGCTGAGCAGCTAAAATGTTTGATCACATGAACCTGTATGCAAAGACAGGCTATGTCCCAAATGGCAACCTATTCCATATAGGGCCCTAGTCAATAGTGCACTATATAGGGAATACGGTGGCATTTAGGACACATGTTGTAAAGCATCCATTTCCCATAACCTTTTCCCTTTAGTCCCCTTTACTGCCACAATAATGGGATTCAAGAATCAGCCCAACTATAGTACCCAACGTCTATTTTCCCAATGTTGGTTGAGTTTCAGTAGTATTCCTTGAGTTTCTCCTTACTGCAAGTTTCTTCCAATGAGTGTTTGTGTTCCACTAACAGTGAAATGTGAGATCCACCTAATAAGCTAATGTAGCTAGCTACACTAACCAAACTCTACCAAAACAGAGAAGAGTCCAGAACAGAGCATCATGGACAGTCACAGCGGTGTTTCTGTGTCTTAATGTCAACATGGGCCTAGCCCTTGAGGTGTGTGTGTGTGCTGGAACATTTACTATAGAAAAGTCAGTGGCGACTAACTGGAGAACATGCTGACCAGTAGGGCCTTAGCAGAATACCAACCTGTGAACATTTAAACCAATGTATGCATTGTGAACATCACTCACATAACTAGAATGAAATGTGGTTAGTCATACCGCAAATAAAAAATTAAATCACAACAGCTGTCAAAGATACAGGAAGTTTCAGTAAAAAATGCAGACAGATTATTTGTTCGTTTGTTGGACATTGTGGGATCTTAGACTCTAAATTTAATTATGCAAGAAATAGCGGTGGAAATGCTTTTATTCACAGATATGGATATAATAACCATCTTATGGAAGTAAACTTGGAGTCACATGACATGMTGTGTGWTCKTCCCACTACGACTCAGMAAAGCATGCAGTTTATTAGGCTACAGATGAAAGTGATGAACAGGGTGGTAGAAGTGCACGGTGATCTTGATGCTCCTTTAGAATAAATATTGAGGGTCTTATTCTGGAGACATGATGATCGATGCTTAGCTGCRGTTTGACAAAAATGTTCTCGCTCTTATCCATGATCTCATGTAGACTAGCCTACACTATTTGCGAGCTGTTGGCTACAGTGGTGTAAAAATACTTTAAATTCGTTTTTGGGGGTATCTGTACTTTACTATTTATTTTTGACTTCTACTTCACTACATTCCTAAGGAAAATTATGTACTTTGTACTCCATACATTTTCTCTGACACCCAAAAGTACTAARTACATTTGGACAGGAAAATTGTATAATACCCGCACTAATCAAGAGAACTTCCCTGGGCATCCCTACTGCCTCTGATCTGGTAGACTCACTAAAAACAAATGCTTCGTTTGTAAATGATGTCTGAGTGTTGGAATGTGCCCCTGGCTATCTGTAAAAAAAAAAAAAAGCCATTTGAAATGTTTATACTTTAACTTGATACTTTAGTATATTTTTACAATTTCTTTTGATACTATAGTATATTTAAAAGCAAATACTTTTAGACTTTTGCTCAAGTAGTATTTTACTGGGTGACTTTCACTTGAGTCATTTTCTATTAAGGTAACTTTACTTTTACTCAAGTCTGATAATTGGTACTTTTTCCACCACTGGTCAGCTAGAGCACATGTTTAAAAAAAAAAACAGCTTGTGACAAAACTAAATGTGTGGAGTTGAAAATGCAATGGAAACACATTGAACTTTAGATTTTTATTCMGTACATGAAATGTACATTGTGTGCACTGTCATCACGCACTGATTATTATCCGCAACAAATCATAGTGGTGGAAACCCCATTGGTGGGAAAATGTGCATATTTCATAAAGAGGATTTTTGAATSTTCACATGAAAATCTGTTGCTAATTGGATGGGAAAATAGCTATGAAGTGACATTTTTCCTACTCTATATGTACATTCACCTTCAAATACTAAACAACAGCAGGGTTCATATTAATGCTTGCATTGTCAGTGAAAACAGAATAAGGTATTTGAATTTATATTTCAGACCAGGCAACCATACCATGAATGAATTTGGTACATATAAACAATAAAGAGAGCACTATTAAAAATGACTACGCTCTGCGTTTGGACCAACTTAGTGCGCCTTTAATGGCATTACACAACAAATACAAAAATATAAATAAATAGTTACAGAAACAAAATTAACAACTCAAAAAGCCCTTAGTGCATTGTGGTGGCTGGTGAAAAGTAGTGCACTATATAGGGAACAGGTTGGCGTGTGGGACGGACACATTACTCGTCCAGACATTTTTCTTCAGATTAGAACTGCATAGATGCTTGTATTTTCTAGCTCACTGAACAACTGTGGTTTTCTCCATTAACTTCAAATGATATTATTCATGTTTTATGCGCCTCGTTGGACACATTTAAGACTAAGTCAAGGCTGTATCCACATGGGTGAAATACAGACCAAGGTTCTGTTCCAATATTCACATTAGTATGCTACTTAGAATGTACTATCATTGCATCCCAAGAGGTATTTTACAAAACCCCTCTTCGCCTCAGTGAACTATTCTAGTGTGGACATTGGAACATAACATAAACCCAGTCACCACTCTGCCTCGCCGACAGCCTTAGAGAAGACATAGTCCTTTCCTCCATAACACATCACCCCATCCTTCAGATAGAACTTCCACCGGTTCTTACTGCGGTGAATCTGAAGTGGTAACAAACACACAGTATATCATTACTATACAGTCATTAGAAAGCATGAACATTGATCAGTCAATCATCTTGAAAGTATAAAAAGCAATGAAAATATATATAACTGAAGATCTCATACAATGCTGTGTACTACTCCCTTCAAATAGTACCCGCAAAACACCAGTCTCAACGTCGACAGTGAAGAGGTGACTCCAGGATGCTGGCCTTCTAGGCAGTTTCAAAGTAAAAGCCATATCTCAGACTGGCCAATAAAAATAAAAGATTCCGATGGGCAAAAGAACACACATTGGACAGAGGAACTCTGACTAGAAGGCCAGCATCCCGGAGTCACCTCTTCACTGTTGACGTTGAGACTGGTGTTTTGCGGGTACTATTTAATGAAACTGCCAGTTGAGGACTTGTCAGGTGTCTGTTTCTCAAACTAGACACTCTAATGTACTTGTCCTCTTGCTCAGTTGTGCACCGGGGCCTCCCACTCCTCTTTCTATTCTGGTTAGAGGCAGTTTGCGCTGTTCTGTGAAGGGAGTACTACACAGAGTTGTACGAGATCTTACGTTTCTTGGCAATTTCTTGCATGGAATAACCTTAATTTCCCAAACTTTTGAACGGTAGCGTGTGTCATAAACACACACACTATATACAGTCATTAGAAATCTGTTTTTACCAGGAAGTCATTAGAAATCAAAGGTTCAGAAATCAATGCTTGTATTCTATCTTAATATTGTTTAATCAATATATGTTACACCCATCATCAATATGAAAGATAAAACATACTCTTCCTTTATCTACACCACTAGGAAGCTGAAGCATACCTTATCATACTGACACACTAGGAAGCTGAAGCATACCTTATCATACTGACACACTAGGAAGCTGAAGCATACCTTATCATACCACTATCACATTGTCAGTGTCAAAGAGATCAGGAATGTCCTGCTCACTCACGTCATCCCCAGAGTTTAAAGGATCCTATCAGGGAGGGAGAAAGAAGAAAGATGGGACAGAAAGATGAGGACAGTGAAAGAGGCGGGAGAGAGAGATGTAAGAGAGAAAGAGAGGGAGAGAGCGAGCGATAGTTTAAGAGATAAAGAGGGGGAGGGAGAGAGTTATATGGGACACTGGATGCTCATGATTAGCACCAAGGTTGTGGGATCAAGTACTGAAAATGCAGACACTTTATAGCTTTGGATAAAAATGTCTACTAAGGTATTTAGTTGTTTTGATTTATAGAACAAGCAGAACATAGTTCAACCTTGCATTCCCCATCTAAAACACCCAACCCAGATGTCAATGACAGCTCTGTATAGTGGTGAGGTGTCAGAGGCACAGTCAACATATTTTAATATGTTTGGACCCCAGGAAGAGTAGCTGCTATGGAGAGCCCTAATAAATAGAAAATACAAACGTCAGAGGCAGAGTCAACATGTTCAGAGGCAGAGTCAACATGTTCAGAGGCAGAGTCAACATGTCAGAGGCAGAGTCAACATATTCAGAGGCAGAGTCAACATATTCAGAGGCAGAGTCAACATATTCAGAGGCAGAGTCAACATATTCAGAGGCAGAGTCAACATATTCAGAGGCAGAGTCAACATATTCAGAGGCGAGAGTCAACATGTTCAGAGGCAGAGTCAACATGTTCAGAGGCAGAGTCAACATGTTCAGAGGCAGAGTCAACATGTTCAGAGCAGAGTCAAAATGTGCAGAGCAGAGTCAACATGTTCAGAGGCAGAGTCAACATGTTCAGAGCAGAGTCAACATGTTCAGAGGCAGAGTCAACATGTTCAGAGGCAGAAGTCAACATGTTCAGAGGCAGAGTCAACATGTTCAGAGGCAGAGTCAAACATGTTCAGAGGCAGAGTCAACATGTTTCAGAGGCAGAGTCAAACATGTTCAGAGGCAGAGGTCAACATGTTCAGAGGCAGAGTCAACATGTTCAGAGGCAGAGTCAACATGTTCAGAGGCAGCTCAGCAGTCAAAGACATCCAACAGACTCACATCCTCCTCCAGCACACTGACTTAACAAGGTTAATCTCTGGTTTTGTTCATGCAATAAGGCATAGCAGGACCCAAATACTGTTAGGTGATTATTGTCAAATGATGCAACACCATCTACAGATTTCTGTACAGGTTCAGCAGCATCGGGACTTATCAAATGAGATCCTCCATTTAAAATGCATGTTTGTCCAGGCCGAGGCTTGATCTGTGTCCAGGTAACCCAACAGGCCGAGGCTTGATCTGTGTCCAGGTAACCCAACAGGCCGAGGCTTGATCTGTGTCCAGGTAACCCAACAAGTCAAAATGACCCAAATAGTCATTTTGAAAAACAAAAAGGACAGGATGCACCTCTTTTCCTCAATATCCATTTCTTACCTCTTCCACTGTGATTTCATCCATCCCCACACTGTCACCACTGGAGCTGGAGATGCCATCATCACTGCTGCCATCTACCCCCTGTAGGGCCTGGAGAGCCTCCACAGTCATCATGCCTAGGAACTCATTTTCTCCCATCGCACCTGTAACCACACTCTTAGCTTGTTCAACTCATCTATGGCTGCATTTACACAGGCAGACCATTCTGATCTTTTGACCAATCGCATCAGCTTTTTCACATCTTTCAGATCTTTTTCAGAACGGATCTGATTGGTCAAAAGACCAATTAGTGAAAAAAATAWCAGAATTGCGCTGCCTGTGTAAACGCAGCCTATTAGAATGACGCAGCAATTGTTAGCTAACAAAGCAATCACTTCCCTTGGCTAGCATAACTATTGTTGACAATGCTACACACCTCCTTCCAACTCCTCCACGTCAGAGCTGCTGTCTGCAGGCCCATCCAGCTGGATGATGTCTGCCAGAGCATCATTGTAGTTGTAGTCTTTCAACAGGGCCATCTCCAGCTGTGAAAGATGGAACAGGAAGTGTTATGAACTACCAATTGAGACCAGATGCCCTAAATACTTATGGAGATCTGAGAATTTGACTGGTGTTAGCAATATGACAAACACTCCACCTTGCCCTCTGACAGGTTAGGGGCGAGTTTCACCATATTGCTTAAAACTACAGTATGAAATCCTCTCAAATCTACAAGGTTCTAGGGATTGGGCCTTAGTCCCAGTTGCCATTGCCTGTCTTACCTTGGTAGCATCCACAGGTAGACCCTCCAGGTGGGTTGTCATATCAGCCACCGCTCCTCCATGATCCTCCTGTTTCACCATCTCCTCTACCCCCATCTCGCTGGCCTCGAACGCTGACCCCTGACCCATAAACCCTGACCCTTCAGACAGGGTCGTCTCCATCTTGACCTGGGTAAAACAAACATGATTATATAAGCTGCATGTTGAACCTTGGCTCGGGTCTCTTGTTTTCAAATGGAACCCTTTTCCCTATATATAGTACACTACTTTTGACCAGCTCCCTATGGGCCATGATCAAAAGCAGTGGGAATAGGGTGTCATTTGTGAGTAAGCCTATGTCTTCTGAAATATAGCAGTACCCTGCCTTGCCACTAATAACATGAGATGGTTGACTGTTTGATGAAGATATGGCGGAATTATTTACCTGAAGGCTTGGCATGTGGGCGGAGCCAGAGGACAGGCTCATGTCTAGTGGCTGTGGACTGTCAAAATCAATCCCATCCAGAGTGAAATCACCACTGTCGAAGGGACTCTCTGGGGGGCGAGATGGCGGTTGGGCTGGGGGCTGGAAGGACACTGGAGTCTGACCAGAAAAGGTTGCCTGAGCTGAAGGAACCTGTGGCTGCTGAATGAGTTTATTCTCCTGAACTGGGGGCTGGACCACAGGTTGGGGTAGCAAAGGCTTCTCATTAGGTGGCTGGGGAATAATACATCATTGTTTTGTAAAACACATTTGAAAAACCCAAAGTGCTACAATAAAAACATCAAGATGGTGATTCACCTGGACCGGAGGAATCAGGCTCCTCTGCTCTGTGGTCTGAGGATCAGCTCTGGGAGGAGCCACAGGCTGTGGGGAAAAAGGTTCGGGCTTCGGAAGGGCCATGGTCTTTAGGACAGTAGAAGGGACCACTGTGGCTGACTGCTGGGAAGCTGAGCTGGGATCTCTCCACTCCACTACAGGTAACCCTTGCCTGGGTTGGGCCTGGGGAAGATGGCGATGACCGGCTGGAGCCTGGGTCACCATCACTGGGACATTGACCTTATAAAGCTGGCCTTAGGGAGGCAGAGGAGAGGAATCGATAAGTAAAAGGATCCATTCTAGAAATGTGTATCCATAGCCATGTATCCAAATGGGGACTTAACCACATTTTAATATATTATTAATTCTGCCCAGAACCATACCAGTGTCTACATCAAAGGAGTGTATATTATAAGTGTTCAAACAGAGTGATTCATGTTCTTTTTAAATGAAGTTTGTCAAAAAGCATTTGTGTGTATATGGAGGTTTATGCATGCTGTGGCCCTTCTTACCAGAGGCCGTCTGCAGTGTGACCCCTGCAGGGATCTGGACTGGGTAGGTCATCCCGGGAGGAAGAGAGAAGGTGGCCAGAGTCCCACCGTTGTTCTGCAACACAATTAGATGCTTTACACATATTGGATCCCCTCAATGAAAGACATTACTTACTGTATTTGGCACAGAAAAAGAGAAACTGCAGCGAGATCCCACATAAAAGACATCAAATAAATGCAACAGGCAGTCATTTATTTCCTTTATTTGAGGGGTGGGGTTACAGTTACAATATTCATGTCAATTTACACACTTACATTTATAGCACATGTACTGCCACTCAAAACACAGAGTACAAGTCAAAAGTTGACACACTCATTCAAGGGTTTCTTTATTTTTACTATTTTCTACATTGTAGAATAATAGTGAAGACATCAAAACTATGAAAGAGTCCATACTATGGCAAGAACAGCTCAAATAAGCAAAGAGAAACGACAGTCCATCATTATTTTAAGACYTGAAGGTCAGTCAATCCGGAAAATTTCAAGAACTTTGAAAGTTTCTTCAAGTGCAGTCGCAAAAACCATCAAGCGCTATGATGAAACTGGCTCTCATGAGGACCGCCACATGAAAGGAAGACCCAGAGTTACCTCTGCTGCAGAGGATAGGAACAGTGGCAGAACGACAGATTTTTACCGTGTCTGCTTGGAGATTCGATCTTGCAACCTTTCGGTTACTAGTCCAACGCTCTAACCACTAGGCTACCTGCCACACCATTAAGGGTGGGTAATGAAGTTAGCAGACTGGACCAGGAAGGGTGGGTAATGAAGTTAGCAGACTGGACCAGGAAGGGTGGGTAATGAAGTTAGCAGACTGGACCAGGAAGGGTGGGTAATGAAGTTAGCAGACTGGACCAGGAAGGGTGGGTAATGAAGTTAGCAGACTGGACCAGGAAGGGTGGGTAATGAAGTTAGCAGACTGGACCAGGAAGGGTGGGTAATGAAGTTAGCAGACTGGACCAGGAAGGGTGGGTAATGAAGAAAAGCGAATGAACATGAACAAAAGATGACATATGCAAGCCTAATGACTAAACAGTCAAACATAGGTTAGCTGTAGGGTTCATTAATTGGCATGGTGTTAGCACTGTGTAAATGTCTTGAACCATAGGCAATATCAGAGGCTAGGCTGCATGATTGTGCATGGATAGAATACCTGAATAATGAGCCAGTCATGGGGTTCCATTAGTCAGCTTGTCTCCTTGTGTGTTTTGTTTGACGTGCTTCTCCAAGAAGTATTGAGCTTCCTTGGCAGTGGAAAACATGTGTGGTGTGTTCTAAGGTCAAGATGAGTTTTGCCAGGTGGATGAAGCCGCATCTCAAGTTTAGCTTGAGAGCTCGAGTAGCTGGGATCTCACCTCATTGTAMGTCTCCCTCTGTTTCAGCAATTCAGCACTGAGGTCTGGGTAGATGCTGATCCTCTTCCCTGCATAGGTCAGACCCCCAGATGCTGTTGCAAGGTGAACAATTTGCTACTTGACTTCAAAGCTATGGATCCGTATACAGTGAGAGCCATTGAGGAGTTAACCCGCAATGTTAATCAGTGGCAAAAAAGCCAGCTTCTCCTTCCCAAACAGTTCATAGAAAAGATTGCTCATGAAGGACGTTGGGTTGCCCGCTTCCACACCAGTTTCAAGTCCTATGACCCACACATAGAATTTACAGGAATGACTTAAGTAATTCCGTTTTTTATTTTAAGAGTTGGATTATCCCTTCCAATTTAGCTTGCACTTTCCAGGTCATGGAATCACACATCTGTCACAATGACTGTTCTCCAGACTTTCCACTTCGGTTGAATAGGTATCCACTTTAGCAGTGCCAATGATTAATTTACCAGTATTAAAATGGTAAGTCGAGGGCAGAGGTAATCTCCACACAAACAATCTCCCGGATAGTGCTGGCCAGCTCTTTCTGTTGTCTGGTGCTGAGAGCCACCATGTTCCCACTGGTGAATTGTGGACGGACAAATTCCAGCTGCTGGAGCATAATAGACCTGCTAGTTATTTCTTGTGAAACAATGAATGTCCCACACCTTAATATGATGCCTAGTATTGACAAGTAGTTTCAGGAAATATGTCTTAATTCATAGTAATTTGCAAAATGAGGCCCTCTCGTCTACAGGCTGCCAGTAGGCTATTCTTCCAAACAGCGGTTTGCAGATATTATGCACGACAGTTTTGTGTAACTTGCCTTAGCAGTGAAACTCTGGACGTGTTGACCGGCAGGGATCACCATAGAGGCTGGGGATGAAAGGAGGAAGAGGAAAGGAATGATTAGGCTAATCAATTAAATACATAGCGATCTGCATGCAATAATCAATTGGCCTGATTAACTCACACACTGTAGATAATGCAACAATTACCCGATATGGTGGATCAACTCATTGATTTGTGAAATAGGCCTAGATAGCAATGGGTGAGTTGGTCTTAGGGTGCGTRCCAAAAATATCTAATGTTCCTGAAGTTTACACTCTTACACTTCTTCCAACAAATCTAAAAGCAATGGATTGGTGGAGGCATGGAGGGAGTTTCCACCATATTTCCTTTCAGTCAATTCCAGTGAAGGGAAGTGAACAAGTGCACACTTTGGGAGGAAGGAGAGATAATTGGGAAGTACCCTTGGACATAAAAACATTACCAACGTATTACCTGCAGGTTTTGTAAAACTCTGTCCATAGTTTGGAGGGAGCTGCAGCACAAAGTTGGATGAGTTGATGGTGTTCTTCACGAGGGCCAAGCCATCCACTGCTTTGGACTGCAGAATCTTTGCCTCCCAGAGCTACAGATTAAATGTTGGTTTGCTAGTTAGTTGATTTGACATAAGCCATACCAAATATGATTGCAGTTCCAGTTACACAGCAGTAGTATTACTGCAGTAGGGCCTATCCTCTTTTCTTGATTTCATCACTTCAATGTGATACTGTATATTCTGCAGTATTTATWTACGTCATGAATGCAGTTATTTTTTGTGAAGACGGCAGGCAGTTAAGTCCACTGTGTGTAACAAAGTGAAGTCGTTCCAGTCAGGGAGGACTAACGTCAGCTAGAAGAACGGGAAGAAGTACCACAAAGGCTGGCGATATTGAGTCGATATCGCCATCTGCCGGCCTCTGCCGTAGGGGAGAAGATCGTGCTTCTAAAAATCCTTGATCCACGTAAAGTCCCACTCACCTGTCTCAGGTCATCAAGGACACGGTCTTCCAGTCCTTCATCCAGAAACACCTCCCGCATGCTCTCAATCACATCATCTATGATGGACAGGTAGAGCTTCGGCTGGAGGGGTTTTCAAGGAGGATACAAGGAAGCACGAAGGATCATTAGTTAGCTAGTTAACAGTATGTAGCCAAGTTAGCTAGCGTTAACTAGTTATTTGGCTAATTGACAGTTTGGCAATCAAGAAGAGTAAAGTTAGTGACATGGCTATGTCGAGACACATTATCAAGTTACTAAGTAACCAAAACAACAACATAATGATCCGTTTATGGGCAACTTGCTCCTTACCACATGACTTGAATTTGATAGCATTTCGAGGGTCTAAGATGATCGGCTGCCTTGGTCTCGCTAGCTAGCGCGAGGTAAGCAAAATAGCTAACGTTAGTTAGCAGACAAACAGAAAATATTGACAGGAATTTTCTATGTCAATATTAACAGATCTGTGGTTTTGGTCATTCTTTCCTAAGTGGACATTGATATAGCACACCTTGGTTTAAATAACAGCTAGCTACTTCAAACTGCAGGCTGTCGACTCAGGTGTGACCTTTGACCTCTACATTTGTTCAACCCCTCCCCCATTCTCACAAATGCATGCATAAAATGCAAATGTATTCAATTTGTTTTATTTATAACTAGCACTGAAGTCATATACACATACATACATTTTGTTATATAGTTTTATATGTGAGTGAAYACCATTCCTGCATTTCTAGGATTACATAACCATACTACAATGATATTGACCTATGGGAAAATAAGAGATGAGAGCTTGCATGCTTAGCTGTGCAAAAAGGCCATGGTTAACTAGCTAAACAACAAATTAGGGGATCAACATTTTATATAATTACCCAATTTTTCCTTAAAATTGAAAATACATTCCAAATAGTTTTGGGAAATAAGCCTAAACACTATGGGGTAGTTTCTCAGACAGATTGAGCCTTGTCCTGGACTAACAACCAATCTTGCATTACCCATCTCATATGTATATGCTGTATCTCATTCTATGCCGCTCTGACATTGCTCGTCCATATATTTGTATATTCTTAATTCCATTCCTTTACTAGATTTGTGTGTACATGTTGTGTAATTGTTAGATATTACTTGTTAAATATTACTGCACTGTCGGAGCTAGAAGCACAAGCATTTCGCTACACACGCAATAACATCTGCTAAACACGTGTATGTGACCAATAAGATTTGATTTGTAAAGCAATCTCAATGAGAACCTCCATTGAAAGTGCTTTTTAGTCCAGGACAAGGCTTAGCCTAATCTGTGACTGGGAAACTGGCCCTGTGAGTGTGTTAAATGTCTACAAGGTATTTCCTCTTTTATAAAGCGCTTCTGCAACCTCCTGTCAATAAATCATCTTCTGAGAGAACTGTAAAGTGCATTGTGATGGTAGGGCTGTGTGTTGGGTTCTTCGTTCCTGCAATAATAATAATAATWGTTTTTTGTAGGCTACTTCGATTCCTCTATGTAGGTTACACCTAGCCTGGCTGCCAGACTGTTTCAGCTCTCTTGCCAACTCCTTACAGAATTGTCATGTCTGGCACCCAGGCTAGGTTATAACATGACAATATCCGTACATACAGGGATACAACAGGGCCAAACAATATCATGGAATGTCAGCCTTATAGGTGATAAGACGTACCTTTAGATTTTATTTTAACCTTTATTATTTCACTAGGCAAGTCATTTAAGAACAAATTCTTATTTACAATGACACCCTACCTACCCGGAGGATGCTGGGCCCTATGGGACTCCAAATCACAGCCGGTTGTGATACCGCCTGGATTTGAACCAGGGTGTCTGACGCCTCTAGCACTGAGACGCAATGCCTTAGACCGCTGCGCCACTCGGGAGCCCATAAAGAACATACAATATAAAAACAAGTGTTCATCAGCCACATGTAGGTTATGTCACTTTTAAAGATGTCCTTGTATCAAAGCATCCTGTGTATAGTCTCGATTCGAAGGCTTCCTCACGATGAACGAGACTTGGAAGTATGGTAATGTGAGACTTGATCCTGTAAGCTTGATCATCATCACTACTGTGGTGTGCAGCCTGATTGCCCCTGTGCTTCTGTCTCAATCCACTTCTTCTCAATTTCCACCTATAAAAAGGACAGACCAATATGGTTTAGTTTCATTATGGAATACCCCCTATGGCCCCACTGGACACAGATGTCAATTCAACATCTATTCAACGTTGGTTCAACATCATTTGATTGACATGACGTGGAAACGACGTTGATTCAACCAGTGTGTGCCCAGTGGAGCAGGACAACGATAGAAGAGTTTGCTAGACGACAGTATGGGACCAACCTTGTCAGCTGGTGTCACAGTAATAACTACGCTATATCAGACAATATTTTGTGTTGGATGAAATATATACCAAGTTCCCCTAATAAGTCGCAAATCATGATTCTGCTTTGGAACTAACAAAAATAAGATCAACAACAGCATTATAGATATTAAACAGCATTATATATACAAAACATTATAGATATTAAACTTGTTATCTAATATAATAATATCTCAGCCCTTACCTGACAATGATAGTGGGTCCTACCGGTGACATGTTTCTGAGGCTGAACGTCACTGTCTGTGCCCAGTGACGTCACTCTGGTCTGTGAGACCACGGCCCCCACCATCTCACACTCCATCGTGACAAACGGATACCAGTCAGTGGGGATCTCCTGATCTGAACCAAGCTCTAATTTACAGGAGAAGGTATGGGGATTTTCTACTGCTATGAGAGGGAAAAGGGAGATTGTGTAGTTTCTACCACTTGGGGGAGCACTATGAGCAGAATCTGAAAGATACAGGTCTCCATCCTCTGGCACAATGCAAACAGGATTTAGTATTTATTTAGCCAAGCTGTAGTATAACAAACCCTAATACTATAAAGAGTTGATGTATTTTAGCTAAACTGATTAGGGAACATAAGTTACATTTTAACATACATTTACCGAAACATGTTTCAATATAGGCTAACATGTAAAATCAAGCCAAATCAGAATAAGCCAGCATTCCATACAAACAGGGATTATCAATAGAACATCATCAATCGATCATCAAAGACAGCCAGACTATTCCTCTTAGTCCTTACCCATGTTCTTAGCAGGCAGTCTGTCGATCCTCCACACCATGGCCGAGTACACATTCTCATACTTGACTGTCCCCACGGTAACCTGCATGACCGGCTGTGATTCAACAGCACTGACTGTCCCCAGACACGCGTTCCGGTTTATCCTGGCCGTCAGGGATTTTCGTCGTAGCAACGTCACAGTACGTGACACCTTCACCCAGTCCGCCGGTACCGGGAAACGGATCAGAACGTTCTCGCAGAGTGGCTCAGTCTCCGACACTCCGGTAAATGACGGGAAGGCGGCTGACATGTTGAGAAAGGCTTGGAGTTCCACGTAGGCCCCTTGGACAGTCACCACGGCTTTGACGGAGAACGGTAGGTTAGTACTTCCCAGGGCTAACGTCTTGTAGCGCATCAGTTCTACTCTACAGGCGTCCGGAGGAGAGAACTTGAGCAGCCGGGACCTGTGGAACTCCAAGTCATTGATGCACTTGTGGAAGTGGCAGTCACTGATCTCCATCCAGCCCTCAAGGAGGTCATCCTGAAAGACCACAATGGAAATTAAAGGACCACAATTGAAATAGACCTAAGTCAACCTTTTTGTGTCATCCTGGATGATTCTACTAATTGTGTTGTCTTTTGATATGCAGGCTAAATTGTATGTATGTGTTGATATGTGTGTTAAGAAACTAACACCCAACCTCCTCAGAGCCAGAGCCGTAGCTGGCGTCGAAGCGGACGAGCCCTAGGTCGTTGAGAGCCAGGAAACACTCTCCTGGTCCGTTGAGGAACGCCAGGCAGTGGATCCTTGTCATGGCTGCCCGATCCATCACCACACCGTTCTTAAAATGTATTTTAAGATTTTAGTCAATGAGAGTTTGAGTGGCAAAAAAAGGATCCCCAAGGAGCATGCAATATGTCAAAAACAGAAGGTAAGGAGTCATTTTTGTGAATGATTTTAGCAAAAGACATTCATAGAAATGTATTACCTTCTTATTTAGGCTTTCAATTTGTATATAATAAGTAACAGCAAGTAATTCATGAGTTTTTAATAACGACCTGTAATAATGCTGAAATACCAATGAACTACACTAACTACTAGGTACATTTCCTGAAGAGACTGTGTGCTATCTTACAGTAGTTGTATGGTAGTGAAAGAAGAAGTAAATGTACCTTGTCCAGCTGCACCCAGAGGTGGTCTGTGATCTGCAGTGTCATCTCCTGTTCCTCGTAGTGCCGTTTTTGTGACAGGGGCGGAGTCAGCCTAAGAATCTCCTCCTCCATGGTCTCTAACAGATCCTCCATGTCGCCGTATTCCGTGGTTCCAAATTTCAGCAGCTGCTCCACCTCAGCCTCGTGGGACACCTCCAGCTTCAAATCAAATCAAACTTTATGCATTGTTGATTGTTGATTAAACGCCAAGCTAAAAACATGTTTTTTATAAAAAAGTGATTAAAAAAAAAAGTAAAATGCCCTCTTACCTTGTGGTTGTAGCGCTTCTTCTCTGTGTAAGACACGTGCTCCACCTTAACTGTCTGGATCTTGCGAGGCTCTCCYTTGCTCTCCAGCTTGAGATCTGACAACCTGCAGTGAGGCTGCAGCTGGAACTCTTTGAAGGGCTTCTCCAGTCCTTTCTCATAGTACATKTGGAGCACGCCTCCAGACAGCAGACGCAGGTAAATGGGGCCCCACTGTCGGGACGACATTCGGTTTTTCTTCTCTGGGATCCTCAGCATTAAAGACCAGCCGTCTCTCTTCTCGCTACGGAACAGACTGTGAGAGACAAAGGCTGCTGATGGTCCCTCCCTGACGTCCTCCTTGTCTCTTACTCCTCTCCTCCCCCCTCTATCCATCCCTACTCCTTCCTCTGTGTCATTGTCTTCCTCGGCCCGCAGGCCCTCCAGCTTGTGGCAGATGTAGGAGTAGGAGCTCTGGAGGTGGTCTGGTCGAGGAAGATCGTTGCTGTCTTTCGGCTGGATGAAGAAGCGAGGCAGACTAGAACCTCCACCCTCAGAGTCGGAAGAGGAGCTCCCAGAGTCCATGCTATGCCCACCAGCCCCCTCCCAGAATGGGTTGAAATGCCCCGGGTCCCCCTGGAAGGAGGGGAAGGGACCGGGGCCATCGGAGACAGAGACGTCACTCTGGGGATGTGGGGTGGTGCCTGTGTGGGTGGCCTGGTCTAGGCCTGGGGGAGAAGAAGAATGCATGGTGGTAGAGGCAGAACTAGAGAAACTACGGAAGAAGTCGTGCTGATCCCAGGACCTGCAATGGAAAGGTAATGCACTGCTAGGAGGAGCCTCCCTTACCGGCGTGCAGAGAGGAGTGTTGTAGGGCACACAGGAACTTCCATTGATGTTAAAATGCATTGGAGGGGAGCTGAATTCAAGGGAACTGCTGAAGTTCCAGGATGGATCTCCCAATGGGGGCAGTACCAGCTTTAGGCCATTGGGACGGGGGACTGTCTTTAACCCTGTCGTTGTCACACTACCTGGGTGTGTCTTCAGGGCTGTAGAGGCATAGGAAGGGGGTGACCCTATCTTTGCCCCTGGTGACTTCAGTGGTGTTAAGGCCAACTTTGTCCCACTCCCTGGGATCTTCAGGGGTGTTGAGGCAAAAGAAGGGGACGTAGATGTAGTACACTCATCCTCGAAGGTCACCCAGTTTGGATTGTTCATGGAGCACATGGCTGTGTTTTTTTGGCATCCAGGTTCAAGTCAGTACTTCCTGGTTCTGTTGTTGACGTTATCCTCAGACTCCACCACAGAGGCCTTCCCTGCTGAAAAGCTGAACAGAACATTGTCATAGATTAGAACATACAGAGTAACAGCATACAATGTTTTTCTGTAGAATCTACAGGTGTCAGTGGAGACTGGTGGGAGGAGCTATAGGAGGACGGGCTCATTGTAATGGCTGGAATGGAATTAATGGAACAGAGTCAAACATATGGTTTCCATATGCATGATGTGTTTTATACCGTTCTATAAAATTCCATTCCAGCCATTACAATGAGCCCGTCCTCCAATAGCGTCTCCCTCCAGCCTCCTCTGGCAGGTATTATATATTGGTGCATTTGCTATGAAATATACTGTATCAGGCATCTCTTATTTACACCAATACATAACCTCACAATCCCCCCTAGTGAGCATTCTGTCTAAGAGACCTCTCCTACAGTTAGTGTTGCCGGAGACTTTAATGCAGGGAAACTTAAATCAGTTCTACCAAATCTCTATCAACATGTTAAATGTGCAACCAGAGGGAAAAAAATTCTAGATCACCTGTACTCCACAAACAGAGACGCGTACAAAGCTCTCCCTCGCCCTCCATTTGGTAAATCCGACCACAACTCTATCCTCCTGATTCCTGCTTACAAGCTAAAATTAAAGCAGGAAGCACCAGTGACTCGGTCTATAAAAAAAATTGTCAGATGAAGCAGATGCTAAACTACAGGACTGCTTTGCTATCACAGACTGGAACATGTTCCGGGATTCTTCCGATGACATTGAGGAATACTCCACATCAGTCACTGGCTTTATCAATAAGTGCATTTGAGGGACGTCGTCCCCACAGTGACTGTATGTTCATACCCCAACCAGAAGCCATGGATTACAGCAACATTCGCACTGAGCTAAAGGGTAGAGCTGCCGCTTTCAAGGTGCGGGACTCTAACCCGGAAGCTTACAAGAAATCCCTATGCCCTGCGACGAACCATCAAACAAGCAAAGCGTCAATACAGGGCTAAGATTGAATCATACTACACCGGCTCCGACACTCGTCGGATGTGGCAGGGCTTGAAAACTATTACAGACTACAAAGGGAAGCACAGCCGCGAGCTGCCCAGTGACACACGCCTACCAGACGAGCTAAATCACTTCTATGCTCACTTCGAGGCAAGCAACACTGAGGCATGCATGAGAGCATCAGCTGTTCCGGACGACTGTGTGATCACGCTCTCCGTAGCCGACGTGGTAGTAAGACCTTTAAACAGGTCAACATACAACATGGGGGCCAGACGGATTACCAGGACGTGTGCTCCGGGCATGTGCTGACCAACTGGCAGGTGTCTTCACTGACATTTTCAACATGTCCCTGATTGAGTCTGTAATACCACATGTTTCAAGCAGACCGCCATTGTCCCTGTGCCAAGAACACAAAGGACACCTGCCTAAATGACTACAGACCCGTGGCACTCACGTCTAGCCATGACAGTCTTTGAAGAGGCGGTGGTAATGGCTCACATCAACACCATATTATCCCAGAAACCCTAGACCCACTCCATTTGCATACCACCCAAACAGATCCACAGATGATGGCAATCTCTATTGCACTCCACACTGCCCTTTCCCACCTGGACAAAGGAACACCTCTTTGAGAATGCTGTTCATTGACTACAACTCAAGCGTTCAACACCATAGTACCCTCAAAGCTCATCACCAAGCTAAGGATCCTGGGACTAAACACCTCCCTCTGCAACTGGATCCTGGACTTCCTGACAGGCCGCCCCCAGGTGGTGAGGGTAGATAGCAACACTCTGCACGCTGATCTCAACACTGGAGCTCCCCGGGGTGCGTGCTGCAGTCCCCTCCTGTACTCCTGTTCACCCACGACTGCATGGCCAGGCACGACTCCAAACACCATCATATATTTGCTGACGACACAATAGTGGTAGGCCTGATCACCGTCAACGATCGAGAACAGCCATAGGGAGGAGTCAGGACCGGTCGCCGTTGGTGCCGAGAATACAATAACCTCCTATTGCCTACTCACCAAGCCACGCTAAGGAGATGATTTGGACTACAGGAAAAGGGCATCCGAGCAGTCCCATTCTCATCGACGGGGCTGTATTGGAGCAGGTTGAGAGCTTCAAATTCCTTGGTGTCCACATCAACAACAACACTAGAATGTCCAAACACACCAAGACAGTCGTGAAGAGGGCACGACAAAGCCTATTCCCCTCACGGAAACTAAAAACATTTGGCATGAGATCCTCAAAAAGTTCTACAACGCTGCTCATCGCAGCATCGCTACACACGGTTGCGATCACTGCCTGGTACGGCAATTGCTCGGCCTCCGACCGCAAGGCACTTCACAGAGGTAGTGCGTACGGCCCAGTACATCACTGGGGCAAAGCTGCCTGCCATCCGCCAGGACCTCTACACCAGCGGTGTCAGAGGAAGGCTAAAAATTGTAAAGACCCCAGCCACCCCAGTCATAGACTGTTCTCTATCTACACAGCATGCGCCGAAAGCGTCGGAAGTGTACGATCCAAGTCTAGGACAAAAAGCTTCTCAACAGTTTTTACCCCCAAGCCATAAGACTCCTGAACATCTAACCAAATGGTTACCCGGACTATTTGCATTGTGTGCCCCCCCAACCCCTCTTTACGCTGCTGCTGCTACTCTCTGTTTATCTTATTTGCATAGTCACTTTAACTATACATTCATGTACATACTACCTAAATTGGCCCCGACCAACCGTGCTCCTGCACATTGGCTAACCGCGTATCTGCATTGTGTCCCACCACCCGCCAACCCTCTTTTTACGCTTCTGCTACTCCTGTTCATCATATATGCATTAGTCACTTTAACCATACCTACAGTGTACATACTACCTCAATAAGCCTGACTAACAGGTGACTGTTGGTTGAATGATTTAATAGCTGGCGAGTTGACTGTTGGTTGAATGATTAATAGCTGGCGAGTTGACTGTATTGATATGATTTAATAGCTGGCGAGTTGACTGTTGGTTGAATGATTAATACTGGCGAGTTGACTGTTGGTTGAATGATTTAATAGCTGGCGAGTTGACTGTTGGTTGAATGATTTAATAGCTGGCGAGTTGACTGTTGGTGAATCGATTTAATAGCTGGCGAGTTGACTGTTTGGTTGAATGATTTAATAGCTGGCGAGTTGACTGTTGGTTGAATGATTTAATAGCTGGCGAGTTGACTGTTGGTTGAATGATTTAATAGCTGCGAGTTGACTGTTGGTTGAATGATTTAATAGCTGGCGAGTTGACTGTTGGTTGAATGATTTAATAGCTGGCGAGTTGACTGTTGGTTGAATGATTTAATAGCTGGCGAGTTGACTGTTGGTTGAAATGATTTAATAGCTGGCGAGTTGACTGTGGTGAATGATTTAATAGCTGGCGAGTTGCAGACTGTTGGTTAATGATTTAATAGCTGGCGAGTTGACTGTTGGTTGAAATGATTTAATAGCTGGCGAGTTGACTGTTGGTTGAATGATTTAGAATGCTGGCTGAGTTGTGGATATGGATTGAATGATTTAATAGCTGGCGATGTTGACTGTTGTTGAATGATTTAATAGTGGACTGAGTTGACTGTTGGTTGAATGATTAATGTATGCTGGCGAGTTGACTGTTGGTTGAATGATTTAATAGCTGGCGATTGATTGAACTGAATAGAGTTGATTAATGATAATTGCGGCGAGTTGGACTGTTTGGAAGCTGCCTTGACAATGATTTAAGATTATAAGCTGGCGAGTTGACTGTTGTATTGATATGATTAATAGCTGGCGAGATTGACTGTTGTTGCTTGATTGTGAATGAATTAATAGCTGGCGAGTTGACTGTTGAGGTCTTTGAATGAATTTTTAATAGCTGGCGAGTGTTGACTGTTTGGTTGTGAATGATTAATAGCTGGCGAGTTGACTGTTGGTTGAATGATGTAATAGCTGGCCGAGTTGACTGTTGGTATTGAATGATTTAATAGCTGGCGAGTACTGTTGGATGTGAGTTACTGCAATGACTGATTTAATAGCTTGGCGTACTGTTTGTTGAATGATTAATAGCTGCGAGTTGACTGTTGTGAATGATTTAATAGCTGGCGAGTTGACTGTTGGTGAATGATTTAATAGCTGGCAGGTTGACTGTTGGTTGAATGATTTAATAGACTGGCGAGTTGACTGTTGGTTGAATGAGTTTAATAGCTGGCGAGTTGACTGTTGTTGAATGATTTAATAAGCTGGCGAGTTGACTGTTGGTTGAATGATTTAATAGCTGGCGAGTTTGACTGTTGGTTGAATGATTAATAGCTGGCGAGTTGACTGTTGGTTGAATGATTTAATAGCTTGCGAGTTGACTGTTGGTTGAATGATTTAATAGCTGGCGAGTTGACTGTTGGTTGAATGATTTAATAGCTGGCGAGTTGACTGTTGGTGAATGATTTAATAGCTGCGAGTTGACTGTTGGTTTGAATGATTTAATAGCTGGCGAGTTGACTGTTGGTTCAATGATTTTAATAGCTGGCGAGTTGACTGTTGGTTGAATGATTTTAATAGCTGGCGAGTGACTGTTGGTTGAATGATTTAATAGCTGGCGAGTTGACTGTTGGTTGAATGATTTAATAGCTGGCGAGTTGGCTGTTGGTTGAATGATTTAATAGCTGGCGAGTTGACTGTTGGTTCAATGATTAATAGCTGGCGAGTTGACTGTTGGTTCAATGATTTAATAGCTGGCGAGTTGACTGTTGGTTTCAAATGATAATAGCTGGCGAGTTGACTGTTGGTTGAATTATTCAATAGCTGACGAGTTGGGTTGTTTCTTTTATTGGTGGCAAATCAGCAAATAGTGCCATGTGGTAATATTTAGCCCAACACAAGAGAACAATACTGAATACATAAAGAAGTTAGAGAGGAGGAGAAAGTAACATCTTGCTCTTTGCGGTGTCTGTGTCTTGTCACCAGTCAACCACACACACAATCCCTGTGTTCTCCCACTGGAATTGAAGAGGATAAATATAGAAACACTGAACATGCTAGTGGACACCGATGAGTAACATCTGTCTAAACGCTACAGCTGCAGCCTTGTTGAATGAAAAGGCAGAGAGGTGCAGCTCTGCTCTGTCAGCAACTACCAGAGGAATTGGGGTCGATTTCAATTTGTGTTGGACTTCAGCTCCCTCCAACTCAAAGGTGGTGAAAAGTGGAATACATTGGAGTTGGAATAAAATGTAGGGTTTTGGAAATTGTACATAGATAGTGATGGATGAAAATACCATGCTCTAGTGGGAAATGTGGAAGATGGACTGGAACTGAATCAGAGGGGTTGGGTATTGTTCATTACGCCAAATAGAAAACACAGGCTTTCCTTGGACTCGTCCAATAAGAAATACCTATTTTCGTTTTCTGTTGCAAAATGTTTTGCTAATGAATACAAGGACACTGCTCTGCTCTAGTCAGTTTTAGCAGCATTCAGGAAATGTGTCACTGGCACTCGAGCAGAGAACCAAGAACCAAACACTGGAACAGCTGGTGAGATATGGGGCACAGACACTACTACTTAACTCATATGACTTAATGAGTTACACCTCATATATTGTAAACCTCATCCCCAGGCTAACTGCCAAAGAGCCGGCTGGTGGCCAAATCTAATAAAATGATTACTGCATAGTCTATTATGTGGTAGCAGTTGATTCATTTGGTTGAGGTGTGGAAATATTGCCTTGTCCCAGATCTGTTTTGCAAGACATCACTAACAGATCTGGGACAAGGAACTTGGAAATATAGGCTAGTACATTAACCTGAGCTCTGATGTCATCCATGCCCTCCACCATAGCCTCGACACCAGCTGTCATAAGTTTCCATGTTAGAGAATACTGTAATGTCTTGCAATGCCAGACTACCTCCACCCAGCACAATGGAGAGCAGACACGCTGTAATCATCATACAATCTAGCAATTGATTCCCAGTCAACAGACGCAAAACACCGGTTTCAATCTGTATCCATCACAGCCACCAACCTCACCACAGAGATACAGGCCTAACTTCTAAAAAATAATCTAAGCACAGTAGTTACTCTGCAATCTCCTTACCAACTCCCTACCCCCACTATTACATTTACCACAGCCAATGGGTTACAGCCTACAGTATGTATGAAGACAACTAGTGGCACTGGAAAAGTTCCTTTCATGCTATAAATAACTATGGAGGGAGCTCAGGGGCTGTAGGAGCCCAAGGGAGCGTCTCAGAGTAGAAATGCTGATCTGGGATCAGTTTAGCCTTTTAGGTCTTAATGAATAAGATTACATGGACCTGATCCCCGATCAGCACTTCTACTCTGAGACTTTTGTATTTTTATTTAACTAGGGAAGTCAGTTAAGAACAAATTCTTATTTACAATGATGGCCTACACCGGCCAAACCCGGACGACACTGGGACAATTGTGCACCGCCCTATCCCAATCACGGCCGGTTGTGATACAGCCCGAAATCGAACCAGGATCTGTAGTGGCACCTCTAGCACTGAGATGCAGTGCCCTAGACAGCTGCGCCACTCAGGAGCCCAAATTATACATACTGGGCCCAGCATGGTAATGGGGCTGTCAAGGCCTGGAGAGCTGGGTCGTTCTAATGAGGACTAAGGAAGTTAGATATGGCAGGTATGTCTGTTATGGTTCACCCTCAGCTTCTCCCTCCGTCTTATGGACTGAACTGTGGTTTGATCTAGCAGTGTTCCAAGAAAGATCGAACCTTGTAGACTACAGGCTAACTGAGCTATGGTTTCAAAAGTGCATCAGCCTTAACGTCATATCCTGCCATTATCCCTGCTGTTTAATGGTTATTTCAATTCATCCCATTGATTCAGGCCTGTTGAAATGACAGAATGTGGCTTTTAGGGAAGAAGAACCTTGTATTGAGGCTAACTGAACTCCTGCAGGCAATTTCACTCCCAGACAGTACTGCCACCTCCAGCAGCCTGTTACAAAGAGATGGAGCAGAGAAATAGCCTGGTCCCAGATGCATTGTCACGCTAGCAGGAGTTGGCATGAGAGTGCAAACGGATTCAGCACCAGGCTAGTAGCAGGGGGAATGAAAGGTTAATAAATCTGCAGAGGCAGAAGAAGGACATTCCTATCATTCCTAAGGGACAGAGCAACATGCACACAGGAAATACCAGCCTACTCTGCTGCTCCCACACAACTCACTGTCACTGGGATCACAGACAATATATACCACATTGATTACACTGTACTGTAGATGTCACTCATGTCTGGTTGCTCATGTTAGTAGAGTTATGATTGAAACCTGAACTTTTAGATTGCTTTGTCCCCAGACACAGATTAAACCTAATCCTAATTAGTTTTTTAGTCAAGGACTAAAATTAAAAAGGTGGTGTCTGTGAAACCACCTTTACTGTACGAGCCTATTTTGTAAGGGCAAGCCTCCTCAGTGGTCTGATAACTAAATAAGAAGCATCTGATCATAATGTTTGCATCATATGATAGCTCGCTCTCCAGTAATGTTTGTCTCACATGATATAAATCATCCTTTTATAATGACTTGAAATGAGAGAGACAGTGGATGAAGATAAAGACAGGGAAACACCAAAGCTCCTACACGATGGCTAWGGAACTTTTTCACTTCAGGTCATGTATTTCCCAACATGACTTGAGTAAGTGACAAACAAGCCACATTTAGAAAAAGATCCACCTCAATGTGACTTCCCTTGTTAAATAAAGAACCCTCTGGTTATGTAGTCTGTAAAACTGTCAGACGGAGGTGACGGGAGATGAGTTGAGTCACGGACATATTTATTTTCTTACTTGCATCCATTGCTCTGTATATGCATTATTTGAGTGTGGTTACATTTCTCAAGCCCCATAACTCAGGTGTTTACCAAAACAAGTGGCAGGTCGAATCCCAGATTGCCCCTTTAAAAGTTGTCATCATGACCTTATTTAACTTGTTCAGTGGAATTTACATGAATATCTATAAGACTACTGTTTTCTGAGTGTTTGAGCATATCGTTTTGCTCCAGAACTTTGACAGAATTCTTAATAGAAGAATATCCCATTTAATTTGGAATCAAAGACTCCCTGCTGTGACAAGAGATTCATGCCCCCTGTAAGTGCTACTGTGCACTGCAAGTCCCCCTGCTATTGTGCTGAATTAACTGTGTGATGACCCATTTCAACAGGGAATAAAATAGACTACAGTCCCTACCTTTGTGAAATGAGCCAAGTCTGTCTGTCCAGTGTACAAGAACGCCTACTTGAGTGACCGCTGACCTAGTGGTTTTAAGATTGACAGATTCACTATAATGACATGAGAAAATGTTGCCTGCAGGCCTACCGCAGCCCATTTTTCAGTGAAACTCTGGCATAGAGACAATTGTTGTTTTGCCATGTATTGTTCCAACACAGACTGTACAAAGTTCTCTGTAAAAATTCAACCGTGTTGTGATCGTCCATGACTCATTCCTATACCGCCAGAGGAAACTAGCTTCAACATCAGGGCAGGAACGATGCAATGTCACAAAAGGAGAATTATCCTACCTGTGCTTTTTTACCTGTTTTCGTTGTTTAGTCATTGAAACTATGACTTTCGACTGAGGTAAAGACAGATTCAGGTTGGATATTCGATGGATATTCACCTGTAGTTTTCCTTACGTCCACCAACAGCAGTTAGGGACCGTCAACATAGTGACAAATAAAAAATTCTAATTTAAATATCTCTTTAACCATTACTCCTAAAACTTTCGAAACTGGTATAGACACACATTGCACACACTTTTTTTAGTTGGTTTACATCTCACATTATTTTAAATTATTTATTTTTGAAATTCAATAGCGCCTTGGTCATGTGACCCACACACCATAAACAAGGTTCATAATGTACACTCAGTGGGCCTACACACCCTTTTGTTTGTCCATTTGCATCTCATGAGATTTTACGATAAATTTTAAAATATTCAAATGTCAATAGCTCCTTAGCCTTATGACCTACAACCCTCAAACTATTTTCAGAACATCCAGTCACTAACCTTAAACATTGCACACCCTTTAGTTCATCCATTTTCATCTCAGGTGATTTTACATGGTGTTCTTTATTTTTCCATTGTTTCTAATTTCAATAGCTCTCTGGTCATGTGACCTAAAACCCTCAAACTGCTGTCAGAATATCCACTGACAAGCCTTATATAGATATTGCACAACTTTTTGTTTGTCCATTTTCATCTCAAACAATTTTACATACACTACCGTTCAAAAGGTTGGGTCACTTAGCTTTTCTTTCTAAAACAAGGACATTTCTATTTGTTTGTCCATTAAAACATCAAATTCATCCCAAATACAGTGTAGACATTGCTAATATTGTAAATGACTATTGTAGCTGGAAACGGCAGATTTTTTATGGAATATCTACATAGGCGTACAGAGGCCCATTATCAGCAACCATCATTCCTGTGTTCCAATGGCACGTTGTGTTAGCTAATCCAAGTTGATCATTTTAAAAGACTAATTGATCATTAGAAAACACTTTTGCAATTATGTTAGCACAGCTGAAAACTGTTGTCCTGATTAAAGAAGCAACAAAACTGGTCATCTTTAGACTAGTTGAGTATCTGGAGCTTCAGCATTTGTGGGTTTGAATACTCGTCAGTCTATTCTTGTTCTGAGAAAGGAAGGCTATTCCATGCGAGAAATTGCCAAGAAACTGAAGATCTCGTACAACGCTGTGTATTACTCCCTTCACAGAACAGCGCAAACTGGCTCTAACCAGAATAGAAAGAGGAGTGGGAGGCCCCAGTGCACAACTGAGCAAGAGGACAAGTACATTAGAGTGTCTAGTTTGAGAAACAGACGCCTCACTTTTTTTCAACTGGCAGRTTCATTAAATAGTACCCGCAAAACACTAGTCTCAACATCAACAGTGAAGAGGCGACTCCGGGATGCTGGCCTTCTAGGCAGATTTGCAAAGAAAAAGCCACATCTCAGACCGATAAAAACAAAAGATTAAGATGGGCAAATGAACACAGACACTGGACAGAGGAAGATTGGGGAAAAAATGTTATGGACAGACAAATCTAAAGAAGAACATRCGTGAGACGCAGAAAAACATGAAAAGATGCTGGAGGAGTGCTTGACGCCATCTGTCAAMCATGGTGGAGGCAATGTYATGGTCTGGGGGTGCTTTGGTGGTGGTAATGTGGGAGATTTGTACAGGGTCAAAGGGATCTTGAAGAAGGAAGGCTATCACTCCATTTTGCAACGCCATGCCCTGTAAACAGCGCTTAAATTGGAGCCAATTTCCTGCTACAACAGGACAATGACCCAAAGCACAGCTCCAAACTATGCAAGAACTATTTAGGGCAGAAGCAGTCAGCTGGTATTCTGTATATTATGGAGTGGCCATCACAGTCACCGGATCTCAACCCTTTGAGCTGTTGTGGGAGCTGCTTGACCGTATGAAGTGCCCATCAAGCCAATCCAATTTTGTGGGAGGTGCTTTAGGAAGCATGGGGTGTAATCTCTTCAAATGACGTCAACAAATTGAACTAAAATGCCAAAGGTCTGCAAGGCTGTAATTGATGCAAATAGAGGATTCTTTGACGAAAGCAAAGTTTGAAGGACACAATTACTATTTCAATTAAAAATCATTATTTATAACCTTGTCAACGTCTTGACTATATTTTCTATTCATTTTGCAACTCATTTCATGTATGTTTTCATGGAAAACAAGGACATTTCTAAGTGACCCCAAACTTTTGAACAGTAGTGTACATTTTATAACTTTCAAATTGAAATAGCTCCTTAGTCTTATGACCTACAACCCTCAAACTAGGTTCAGAATATCCACRGAGGAGCCTTATATGTAGCACAACCTTTTGTTTGTCCATTTWAACACAATTTTACATACATCTTCAATGTTTCTAATTTCAATAGCTTTTGGTCATGTGACCTACTGGACTCAAACAAGGTTCATAATGTACACGCAGTGGAACTACACATTGCATACACTTTCGTTTGTCCATTTTAAATCTCACACGGTTTTACATGATTTTTTTRCATTTCAATAATTCCCTGGTCATGTGACTTACAACCCTCAAACTACTTTCAGAATATCAATTTACTCGCCGTAAATATACAGCTGAAGTCGGAAGTTTACATCCACCTTAGCCAAATCCATTTAAACTCAAGTTTTTCACAATTTCTGACATTTAATCCTAGTAAAAAATCCCTGTCTAAGGTCAGTTAGGGTTAGCAGTTTATTTTAAGAATGTGAAATGTCAGAATAATAGTAGAGAGAATGATTTATTTCAGCTTTTATTTCTTTCATCACATTGCCAGTGGGTCAGAAGTTTACATACACTCAATTAGTATTTGGTAGCATTGCCTTTAAATTGTTCAACTTGGGTAAAACATTTTGGGTAGCCTTCCACAAGCTTCCCACAATAAGTTGGGTGAATTTTGGCCCATTCCTCCTGACAGAGCTGGTATAACTGAGTCAGGATTGTAGGCCTCCTTGCTCACACATGCTTTTTCAGTTCTGCCTACAAATTTTCTATAGGATTGATGTCAGGTCTTTGTGATTGCCACTCCGATACCTTGACTCTGTTGCCATTTTGCCACAASTTTGGAAGTATGCTTGGGGTCATTGTCCATTTGGAAGACCCATTTACGACCAAGCTTTAACTTCCTGACTGATGTCTTGAGATGTTGCTTCAATATATCCACATAATTTCCCTCCTCATGATGCCATCTATTTTGTGAAGCGCACCAGTCCCTCCTGCAGCCCAACATGATGCTGCCACCCCCATGTTTCAAGGTTGGGATGGTGTTCTTAACCTGCAAGCCTCCCCCTTTTTCCTCCAAACATAACGATGGTCATTATGGCCAAACAGTTCTATTTTTGTTTCATCAGACCAGAGAACATTCCTCCAAAAAGTACAATCTTTGTCCCCATGTGCAGTTGCAAACCGTAGTCTGGCTTTTTTATGGCGGTTTTGGTGCAGTGGCTTCTTCCTTGCTGAACCTTTCAGGTTATGTTGATATAGGACTCGTGGATATAGATACTTTTGTACCTGTTTCCTCTATCTTCACAAGGTTCTTTGCTGTTGTTCTGGGATTGATTTGCACTTTCCGCACCAAAGGACATTCATCTCTAGGAGACAGAACACGTCTCCTTCCTGAGCGGTATGACGGCTGCGTGGTCCCATGGTGTTTACACTTGCGTACTATTGCTTGTACAGATGAACATGGTACCTTCAGGCGTTTGGAAATTGATCCAAAGGATGAACCAGACTTGTGGAGATCTACAAATTTTTTTCTGAGGTTTTGGCTGATTTCTTTTGATTTTCCCATGATGTCAAGCAAAGAGGCACTGAGTTTGAAGGTAGGCCTTGAAATACATCCACAGGTACACCAATTGACTCAAATTATGTCAATTAGCCTATCAGAAGCTTCTAAAGCCATGACACCATCTAAAGCCATCATTTTCTGGATTTTTCCGAGCTGTTTAAAGGCACAGTCAACTTAGTGTATGTCAATTTCTGATCAACTGGAATTGTGATACAGTGAATTATAAGTGAAATAATCTGTCTGTAAACAATTGTTGGAAAAATTACTAGTGTCATGCACGAAGTAGATGTCCTAACCGACCTGCCAAAACTATAGTTTTAGCCAAAACTAAAACTATAGTTAACAAGAGATTTGTGGACTGGTTGAAAAACAAGTTTTAATGACTCCAATCTAAGTGTATGTAAACTTCCAACTTCAACTGTATCTATGTGAGAGTGGTTTCTCGGCCCTCACTAGCATGAAAACTAAATACAGGCACAGACTGTGTGGAAAATGATTTAAGAAAGACTCTCTCCAATACAACTGTCTTTACCTCGGTTCACAATTTCGAAGAACAAATAAGGTTTTATATGTAAGATGGTTAAATAAAGAGAAAAATGATTGATTATTATATTATTATTTGTGCCCTGGTCCTATAAGAGCTCTTTGTCACTTCCCATGAGCCAGGTTGTGACAAAAACTGACTAATTCTAATGTTTAATAAATGTATCATAGTGTGTGTGTGTGTGTGTGGCAGATGTACAATGACGGCAAAAAACAACATTTGAGAGTGTGCTGACCCTGGTGCTAGAGGGGGTACGCAGCTGGAGGTTGAATGTTTGAAAGGGTACGGGACTATAAAAAGTGTGGGAACCATTGCCATAGGTGAACCTGCAGAAGGATCATTAACGGGTTGTCAGCCGCCGGCGCGGGGCTGTGCTCCAAAAACAAAATGCTGCTGTGGGCTGGGTAGGGGGCTCACTCCCCCCATCTCTCCCTTCCATCGGCGCGGGGTTCTTGGCCGGGAGGGTGGCTTCCGGTCCTGCCGAGCTCGGTTCCCCGCATCTCCATGTCGCCTGGGTTGCGCCCGACTGTCTACACACCCCCTTTCCCCGTTAGGCACGGCCACATGGTGCACCTGTGGGCAGGTGAGTCGGGCACGTCTGAAGGGGATCTGGGGTTGCCAGTGAACCGGGTCTTCCCGTCTCGGTATCCAACATCAAGAGCTTGGATCTCACCCAGGTCCCTTGCGCTGCTCCGGGTACCTAGCCAACCGCTCTGCGCTCCGGCGCAGGCGGGGGATTAAGGTCTCCCCTCCCGTCGATTCAGCAGCGGCGGAGCACATTTCAAACTCAAACTTTTTTGCTCCGTGAACTGTGGTCTCTCGCTCTGGCGAATGGCGGGTGGGGGAAAGGACAAACTAAAGGGTGTGCAATGCGTGGGCCCACTGAGTGAACATTCGGAACCTTGTTTGAGTCCAGTATGTCACATAACCAAGGAGCTATTGAAATTAGAACGTTTGAAAAATTCATGTGAAAACATGTGAAATGATAAATGGACAAACTAAACGGTGTGCAATGTCAAGGCCCACTGAGTGTACGTTCTGAACCTTGTTTGAAGTCAGTAGGTCACATCACCAAGGAGCTATTGAAATGTAACATTTTGAAAAATTAATGTAAAATTTAGTAAGATGAAAATGGACAAGCTAAAAGGTGTGCAATATAGAAGTGTAGTCAGTGGACATTCTTAACCTTGTTTGAGTCAAGTAGGTCACATGACCAAGGAGTTTTTGAAATTCAAAGTAAAAGAAGTTTGTACTTTGTTTAAGCTCCCTAACTAATTAAACTAGGAATACAAAAAGCTGCTCACATTTACACATGTTTATTAGCTTTGGAAAGCGAATTAATGTCCAAATCATGAAAATAAGATTACATTTATTTGGAGTCTGTGGCTCAAGTGGTTTGAAAGCACGAATATCCAAGTTGAAACTGTCTTTACCTCGGTTGACTACCCATACTAGTTTTTCAGCAAATAATATGACTGAGATTCAGGTAAATTGTTAATGTATAGGCTGATTCCGTTATAAAGCAAATTCCACTCTTATTTTGTTCAAGAAAAGTAAATGTTTAAGATAGGCAAGATTCGATTTGCCCTGAATAGAATAGACAACTTTGCACGGTGTTGTTAACAGAAGTTGTCCCCAAAACAGAAATCGGCAATTGTGTAGCTTTGCTTGTTTCTTTTAAGTTGCTTTGAAAGAGCAATGAGATGGAAGTTGTCAATTGAGTTGCTAGAGGAAACTCGCGATGAAATCCAAAATACTCACGTTCTCCACAAATCCAGAATGAACAACAATCAGGACATGAGGTCTGTTAGGGTTGCGTAAGTTCAACTGAGATAGGAACAATAGGACACCTGAACTTGATTAAAATAATTGTTTAATTCAAAAGTTTATAAATGGCAAATGCATTTTTCGTATATACGGTCCATGCCCCCACCCGCAGGGTGGAAACAGAGAGACACTTTGTACTGACAAAGACATTATAATAAATACTCATGACAGAGATAGTTCCCACTTCCGAGCCGGCCTGTCAGAGTAGAGACTGGGCGTGGTTTAGACTTACCCAGCCTATCGTTGATGTTGGCACCTAAGCTAGTCCTAGCCCCTTTGCGCTCTCTGTTGTCCCGTCGCTGTTGCTGTGTAGATTACGCTTCTTCACCCCAAAGACTGGGGTCAGACAGCTCTGTAATATTGTCTGAGCTATTCACACCTGTTATACAATGTCCACTGTTCTCGCTCAAGGCTAACTACAGCTTCCCAGCTTCTTATCTGAGCTAACTGTTACTTTCGGCACACCACACAGACATCCAGGCGCCCAGACCAACAGTTAGCTAATATTCAATCACATTTAATACAGTTGCTAATCACGTTTGTTATAGTATTCAATCACATATGATACAGTTGCTAATATTCAATCATGTTTGTTATAGTATTGGGTTATAGTGCATTACTCAGACCTCACATATGTTTTTCGTGTGTATAGTTTATCTGTTATTGTCTATTCAGCAGTCTCCTGATTCGCCCCCCTCCTGTGTCTCTCTAAGATTAGCACAGTCTCGGTCACACAGTACAGATTCACACTTCTGATACATTTGTTGCATACACACACATATTTCATACAGTACAGCGCTATCTTTAACACACACACATTTCAGGCTGATATCATGGTTAGGCCCTGAACACTGGTAAGAGTGAGAACAATGGAAAATGCAGGTTCACAAGAGTCAGCAATTCAAACCTTAATACATAAGAAGCCCTACTGTTATAGTTAGTTAAGCATGTCAAAAACTATAAAACCCACAATTCTTATTTTCAGTTAAAACAGCATAAATCCCAATATGCAAGTCCGAAAGGTTTTTCTCAAAATGGCGAGAAAGCTGCCGATTTCCTATCCCCTTTAGTCTACCGGGGAAAATTAACAGGACGTCCCTGCTAAAAGAATAGCGGAGCGTGTGAAGGAATGGACCGACGGATGCAAATATTTCTCCCACATCTCATCTGACCGAATGATGACGAAGCTTTTGACGTGATTGGGAGTCTGTTTTTGCCAATGGTAGAAGTGGCCTGAGAAGTAGTTATTGTAAGTTATTGTCTACAATAACAAAGCGATAAAACATTAGCCTACAATGTTTCTAGTGCAAACAGACATTAGCCTCCTTAAATGTTACGTTACATCGTTTTCACTGCAACCAGCTGGACATATACATTGTTATCATACGCCTAATTGGAAGCTTTATGAATACAATAGTGTCCTTTAACTTTATACAACAGTAATACAAAAGTAGCCTAATAAAGCACATTTTCGGGATCTGAATCTTTTTTCCTTTCCAGGGGATTGACTCGTGAGAAATTGGATTAGAACAACAAAGGGTGTCTGTCAAATATCCTCTTCCCCGATCCCAGTCAACTCACACGGATTAGGACAGGGACAGAATGTGTCTGTCAATAAACCTCTTCCCAAACTCCAGCCTCGTCAACMAGGTTACATCAGCAGTGTAGGCCTAATTACAGGCTATGGAGACTGGAGAGGCTAGGTAATAAATGATGARCAACTAAGAACATCTGAAGAGAGTAAAACAGAGATTTGAGTTGCAGTCTGGCAGATGTTTACAGTGGTGCCCCTTCTTTCAAGGCAGGTTACATTTTTGTTGTTGTTGCCTGTTTTGCATGTTATTTTGGTATGAATACGTGTCACATCAGTTTGCAAACAATGTAAACAAATATTTTACAAATCATTGAATTAATAAATCTGCATACAAAAATTCTCTTTTTTGCTTTTCGACCTAGCTCAGTGCTTTCTGTGGTGGTGTGGCAACCAGTGTAGGGGTTGGTGATGTTCTCTAGTTGAGCCATGATTGACTCAGTGTTCTGTCACTCATTGGGACACTATGTCACTACAAAATCTACTGGGAGAGCTCTAAAATGCAAGCCTCTTGGGTGCTGCCATAGAGTTACATTAGAAGTGCCCATCCAAGGCTCAAGGTCATGCCACAGATACAATTACGTCACATCACGTTATATCTACAGTAGCTTTGATTGTACTGATCATGTCAACATCATACTTTCAAAATCTTCGCTAGCAAGCTAGACAAGCAGTCATCTTCATGAATCATGTCGACAATCTACTGGCAAATCCTTTTAATATGAAAATATATATATATTTTTTTAAACTTACCGGTGCTCATCGGCCATTGGATATCAACATTACACAATTGTAAATTCAACAAAGTGGTTTGGTAGGAATCAGTGGCTAACTGTAAGCGTTGCAAAGCAGTCACTAGCATGCTATTCAGTGGTGTGGGTGTGTGGTCCAAGTCACTGTTTAATATCTATGCAGTCACTTTACCCCTACCTACATGTACATGTATTACCTCAACTAACCTGTATCTCCCCACATTGACTCCGTACCGGTACCCCCTGTATATAGCCTCGTTATTGTGATTTTATTGTTGCACTTTTATTTTTTGACTTTATTTTATTTAGTACATATTATTCTTAAAACTGCATTGTTGGTTAAGGGCTTGTAAGTAAGCATTTCACGGTAAGGTCTACACCTGTTGTATTCAGCACGTGACAAATCAAATTTGATTTGGATTTGATTTGGGATAGGGTCTTGTTTCCTGAATTTCCGCCTGACTGACGTGCCCAAAGTAAACTGCCTTTTACTCAGGCCCAGAAGCCAGTATATGCATATAATTGGCAGCATTGGATAGAAAACACTTTGAATGAACACAGAATTGATATGGCAGGCGAAAAACTAACCAGAATTCTTTAAATTTTTAGGTCCTAGGCTTTGACAATGGAAAGCTATGGGTCCTATGTAATTCCGGCTCCCAGCTTGCAATTCCTATGGCTTCCAGTAGATGTCAACAGTCGTTATTCAAGGTTTCAGGCTTGTTTTTTGAAAAACAAGCAAGAATTTGGAGTTTTGGTGAAGAGAGCACAACGCGCACTTACTAATTTTACTTTCCTATTGAACATACTACTTTCCGTATGAAATATTATAGTTTATATACATTTTAGGGTACCTGAGGATTAATAGAAACGTCATTTGACTTGTTTGGACGAAGTTTAGCGGTAGCTTTTTGGACTCCTTTGGCTGCATGTTGAACGAGTGGATTACTGAAATCAATGGCGCCAACTAAACTGACTTTTTGGGATATAAAGAAGGATTTTATCTAACAAAACGACCATGTTGTAGCTGGGACCCTTGGGATTGCAAACAAAAGATATTCAAAAGTAAGTGATTCATTTAATCGCTATTTGTGTAGCCTGTGCTGGTTGAAAAATATGTTGTGGGGCGCCGTCCTCAGACAATCGCATGGTATGCTTTCGCTGTAAAGCCTATTGTAAATCGGACAACGCAGTTAGATTAACAAGAATTTAAGCTTTTAAATTACATAAGATACTTGTATGTTCATGAATGTTTAATATTACGATTATTTATTTGAATTGCGCGCCCTCCAATTTCACCAGATGTTGTCGACAGGTGTCCCGGTAGCGGGATGCCAATCCCTAAGAAAGGGTATTTTTTCCAAGCTTAAAAAGATAAAACAGTCAACACCGTGGACCAGAAAAGGTTGAAAACATTGGCCATGGTGTCAAACCAGCATGACTTCTGCCGTGTACAAAACAACTGGAAACTCGGAACTGGGTAATCTCAGACTTCAGTGAGTTCAACACAACTGCGAACTCAGATAAAAGAGCTCAGACTGGGAAAATACGTTTTGAACGGTCATCCAACTCAGAATTCCATGTCGGGAACTCGGTCCTCTTTCTAAAGCTCTGACCTGAAGATCACTGACATCATGATTCAACCTTGTTTTTTCCCCCATAGTTCCCAGTTGTCTTGAAAGCACCATCAATCCAGAGAATGCCAGACTTTGATGACAAAAAATGTACAAAATGTGCCCACAAGGKCCGCAGCACCACCTTCCTGTTCAAGTGAGCATAGCACAAGGTGAGTCCAAAAATATATTGTATGCTGCTGCATAAATTATGTAATATGCCATTGAGATGTGTACAGTGCCTTCGGAATGTATTCAGACATTTTCCAAATTTTGTTACATTACAGCCTAACTCTAAAATTGAATAAATAATTTCCCTCCATAATGACAAATCAAAAACGTTTTTTTAGACATCTTTGCTCATTTATAAAAAATAAACAGTAGGCTAAGTTATGAGGGGAAAAGGGACAAAATTATTTGACTGGACATGACTTGGAAAGGCACACACCTGTCTATATAAGGTCCCACAGTTGACAGTGCATGTCAGAGCAAAACCCAAGCCATGAGGTTGAAGGAATTGTCCAAAGAGGTCCGAGACAGAATTGTGTTGAGGCACAGATCTGGGGAAGGATACCAAAACATTTCTGCAGCATTGAAGGTCCCCAAGAACACAGMGGCCTCCATCATTCTTAAATGGACGAAGTTTAGAACCACCAAGACTCTTCCTAGAGCTGACCTAACTGAGCAAACGGGGGAGAAAGGCCTTGGTCAGGGTGGTGACCAAGAACCCGATGGTCACTGACAGAGCCAGTACGTCACTGGGGCCAAGCTTCCTGCCATCCAGGAGCTATATACTAGGCGGTGTCAGAGGAAGGATATCCTACTTGAGTAAAAGTAAAGATACCTAAATAGAAAATGACTCAAGCAAAAGTCACCCAGTAAAATACTACTTGAATAAAGGTCTAAAAGCATGCTTGCTGCTACGCCACCATGTCTGTGTCAATGACTGATTTCAACTGTATTCCTACACTTTGCACTTCAAAATAAATCTCCGCTCAGTTAAAAATACACACAAGAATAACTAATTTATTTATCATAGTGATTCAGGAGTAACATTAAAACAGAATAATATTCCCAACCAACATTAGACAACTATACAGAAAACAAGTACATGAAGTCCACGATGAAATTTGATATTTGATATTAAATATTATGAGATTGAGATGAACAAAATAGCAGTGCAGATGGTACTCTTTGCTAAGTGTAGAGATGTACACTGCTCAAAAAATAAAGGGAACTTAAGACAACACAATGTAACTCCAAGTCAATCACACTTCTGTGAATCAAACTGTCCACTTAGGAAGCAACACTGATGACAATAATTTCACATGCTGTTTGTGCAAATGGAATAGACAACAGGTGGAAATTATAGGCAATTAGCAAGACACCCCCAATAAAGGAGTGGTTCTGCAGGTGGTGACCACAGACCACTTCTCAGTTCCTATGCTTCCTGGCTGATGTTTTGGTCACTTTTGAATGCTGGCGGTGCTTTCACTCTAGTGGTAGCATGAGACGGAGTCTACAACCCACACAAGTGGCTCAGGTAGTGCAGCTCATCCAGGATGGCACATCAATGCGAGCTGTGGCAAGAAGGTTTGCTGTGTCTGTCAGCGTAGTGTCCAGAGCATGGAGGCGCTACCAGGAGACAGGCCAGTAATCAGGAGACATGGAGGAGGCCGTAGGAGGGCAACAACCCAGCAGCAGGACGCGACCTCCGCCTTTGTGCAAGGAGGAGCAAGGAGGAACTGCCAGAGCCCTGCAAAATGACCTCCAGCAGGCCACAAATGTGCATGTGTCTGCTCAAACGGTCAGAAACAGACTCCATGAGGGCCCGACGTCCACAGGTGGGGGTTGTGCTTACAGCCCAACACCGTGCAGGACGTTTGGTATTTGCCAGAGAACACCAAGATTGGCAAATTCGCCACTGGCGCCCTGTGCTCTTCACAGATGAAAGCAGGTTCACACGCCACATGTGACAGACGTGACAGAGTCTGGAGACGCCGGGAGAACGTTCTGCTGCTGCAACATCCTCCAGCATGACCGGTTTGGCGGTGGGTCAATCATGGTGTGGGGTGGCATTTCTTTGGGGGCGCACAGCCCTCCATGTGCTCGCAGAGGTAGCCTGACTGCCATTAGGTACGGAGATGAGATCCTAGACCCCTTGTGAGACATATTGCTGGTGCGGTTGGCCCTGGGTTCCTCCTAATGCAAGACAATGCTAGACTCATGTGGCTGGAGTGTGTCAGCAGTTCCTGCAAGAGGAAGGAATTGATGCTATGGACTGGCCCGCCCGTTCCCCAGACCTGAATCCAATTGAGCACATCTGGGACATCATGTCTCGCTCCATCCACCAACGCCACGTTGCCACCACAGACTGTCCAGGAGTTGGCGGATGCTTTAGTCCAGGTCTGGGAGGAGATCCCTCAGGAGACCATCCGCCACCTCATCAGGAGCATGCCCAGGCCATTGTAGGGAGGGTCATACAGGCACGTGGAGGCCACACACACACACACTCTGAGCCTCATTTATGACTTGTTTTAAGGATATTACATCAAAGTTGGATCAGCCTGTAGTGTGGTTTTCCACTTTAATTTTGAGTGTGACTCCAAATCCAGACCTCCATGGGTTGATAAATTTGATTTCCATTGATAATTTTTGTGTGATTTTGTTGTCAGCACACTCAACTATGTAAAGAAAAAAGTATTTAATAAGAATATTTCATTCATTCAGATCTAGGATGTGTTATTTTAGTGTTCCCTTAATTTTTTTGAGCAGTGTATAAATATTTGTAATAAATGACAATTACAACAATACTGAATGAACAATGAACACTTTATTTAACTTAATATAATACATAAATAAAATCAATTTAGTCTCAAATAAATAAGGAAATGTTAAATTTGGTTTAAATAATGCAAAAACACAGTGTTGGAGAAGAAAGTAAAAGTGTAATATGTGCCATATAAAAAAGCTAACTTTTAAGTTCCTTGCTCAGAACATGAGAACATATGAAAGCTGGTGGTTCCTTTTCCTTTTCCACAGCAGTTTTGCCTCCCCCTGCTGCCTTACAGAAGTGCTCTCCCCTGTACTGGCTGTGGACAAATTATTTTCTTTTAGGCTTGACACATATCTTACAGGGGAAAGCAACAGATAACCTCCTCTTCCTCACAGGTCCATTACCAGCCTTCGCATCTCTCCTCCTCAAATCTGTGGACCTGGTCAGGGGGAGGCCTTTATGAGGGTGGAAGCGGCAGCAACTCTAGCATTAGGGYGTTTGCTTGTTGMTAGGCGCCGCTTAGCTGTCCTCCTGACCCCCTTGTTGCTTCTGGATGGAGCTGGCTTCAGGTTCTTGTCTACAGAGGAACACACAGGTAGTGGCTTATTATAACACATTACACAAAGGGAAATTGCTATAGTCAAACACACAAATGTGAATTTAAGAGAACTCACCTTTGGGGGGGGGTTCTGTTCAGAACTGGGGGCCAACATGGACTGCTGAATGGGTGTGGGGGAGGGGGGACAACCTTCCGGTTGGAGCTGGTATCGGTTTCTTGTCTACAGAAGGACAAATAGGCATTAGTGTCTTAATGAACACAATATATTCCTATATTTAAACATTTGTTACTTTAACGAAAGTTTATTTTAACGAACACATTCATTTTTGGGGTAATTTATTGTTTTTCTTTTCATTAACAAGTTGTATTGATTATTTATTGTTTGAATTGTTTCTTTTTGTAAGATTAACTAATCAATAAACTAATCAATAAATAAAAATGAATTTCAAGGGAGAAAAAGTGCTTGCATTCAATTATTATTTATTTCACAGGAAATGTCATGTGTGCACCAACCCAGCATGATGTCCCCTACACCTACTGTACAAGTTAAGGTGATTTAAAATTAGCTAAATGTACAAGAGATTAACAATGAATGTCGTAAAAAATAAACAAGAAATAACATATGTAGAAAAACTACTTTAAAATGTACACACCAGTCAGAGTTTACTGGCCCTGGCTAGCACCATGCTGGGACCTCATGAGTGCCAGCCACTCCTCCACAGTTTGGCTGCCAGAGGTAGTGGCACAGAATTGCACAGTACCATACATACTGTGTCCAAATTCAGAAGTTTTAGGCTTGCCACATTTAGAGCAGTTATGTCCTTCGTATGGCTTATGCGCTCTGACTTTAGTCCCAGACTCCAATCTCTTCCTCCATTTGGTGGTCCTGGAGACCTTGGGTCCACCAGCAGGAGGGGGAAGAGGAGTGGAGGTCGAGGGCAGGTCTTGGGAGACTGGAGTTATAGGGAGGGAGGTGATAGGCAGACTGGGTGGCGGTAGAGGTGGCAGTGGCTGACTAGTGGCTGCTCTGCCACACTGTGTAGCCTGCCCCGTTCTGTCCTCTGGCAGCTGGTAGGTGCTGCTGGTTGATGGGGCTGGCAGCGGTGATGTGCTCCTGACTGCAGTGTGGAAGGGGCTTGACTCCTCCCTCTCTGCAGTCATGCTGTCCCAGGTCTGGAGCAGGGTCACTCTCTCCAACACTGTCAACCAGTGAACTACACATACAACATACCAAAATATAAAAAACTTACCACTGTGTCAAGGTCAACTTGTTGACCTCAAACAGTTGCAGCCTTGTGTCGGTATTCAAGTTTGGGCTGCCCAGCACCATGATCCTGATTCTCCTGTAGTCCCCCAGGATGGCAGCCCACCTGTTGACCTGGTTTCCAAGCACCATCTTGCCAGCAGGATGTTTGTGGCACAGCCTAACAAAAATGGCCTCTACTATCCTGCTGGTGTTGGGCCACTGAGCAGGTCCAGAGCCTTGCCCAAGCAGGTAGCTGAAGGTAGATTAAGTTAACCAAAGGAAACATCACGTTAATGAGAAATACACTCATGGTTTTATGTGTGTGGTGAGTTTAGAACAATMTGCAGTACGTACCGCTTCATACTCTCTTCCCCCTTCACGGTTGAGCTCTTTGAATTGTTGAAGCGCCCCTGCAGGACTCGGTCCCGGAACCTCTCGGGGTAGGAGACTGCCGCCTTGTCTCTCTCTGGAAGATTTCCCCAGAGAGCCATGATCTCCTCTATGTGCCTATTAGAGATCCATGGCCCCTCCAGCAGCCTCAGCAGACTCTTGGCCAGGAGGACCACGTGCTGGTATCCACTAACCCCATCAGGTCCTATGTACTCCTGGAAATAGAAGAGTCATGGGGAAGGGTTGGATTACTAGTCAGATTAATAGTTAATGAATGGAAGGAAACTTAAGCAACGTGAGCTGTTTAGGATGTGGATAGGCACTTAAGTCATCCTCTGTGTCCTGACTGGCAGCGGGTGCAGTGTCCACCTCCTCCGTAGTGTCATCAGGGGGTGTGATGACAGGTACCTGGGATGGGGTGGGTTGAGTGGGATCAGTGGGCGGTGGAGTGGCCTTCCTGAGTGGAGGGACTGGTGGGAGACTGTCATTGAGCGCGTGCAAGGAGATGGTGGGGTCATCCTCCTCCTCAAGCGCTCCCAGGTCATCCTCCTCCCTCAAATAATTTTTTTATTTCACCTTTATTTGACCAGGGTAAGCTAGTTGAGAACAAGTTCTCATTTACAACTGCGACCTGGCCAAGAATTAAAGCAAAGCAGTTCGACACATACAACAAACACCGTTTACACATGGTACAAACATACCAGTCAATTAATACAGTAGACAAAGGTATACATACAGTGTCGCCCTGCAAATGAGCGTAAGATAAGGGAGGTAAGGCAATAAACTAGGCCATGTGGCCGAAATTATTTACAATATTACCAAGTAAAACACTGGCGTGATAGATGTGCCAAGAAGATGGATGTGCAAGTAGAGATACTGCGGGTGCAAAGGAGCAAAATAAATACATAAATACAGTATGGGGATGACGGTAGTTGGATGCGGCTATTTTACAGATGCTATGTACAGTGCAGTGATCTGTGAGCTGCTCTGACAGCTGTGCTTAAAGCTCAGTGAGGGAAGATATGAGTCTCCAGCTTCAGTGATTTTTGCAGTTCGTTTCCAGTCATTTGCCGTAAGCAGAGAAACTGGAAGGAAAAGGCGCCAAATTGGCTTTGGGGTACCAGCTTGAGAATATGCCTGCTGGAGCGCGTGCTACGGGTGGGTGCTGCTATCGTGACCAGTGAGCTGAGATAAGGTGGGGCTTTACCTAGCAAAGACTTATAGTTGACCTGGAGCCAGTGGGCTTGGCGACGAGTACGAAGCGAGGGCCAGCCAACGAGAGTGTACAGGTCGCAGTGGTGGGTAGTATATGGGGCTTTGCTGACAAAACAGATGGCACTGTGATAGACTACTCAACAAATTGGATGCAGAGGCTATTTTGTAGATGACATCGCCGAAGTCGAGGATCGGTAGGATAGTCAGTTTTACGAGGYTATGTTTGGCAGCATGAGTGAAGGATGCWTTGTTGCGAAAAAAGAAGCCYATTCTAGATTTAAATTTGGATTAGAGATGCTTAATGTGAGCTGGAAGAGGAATTTGCAGTCTAACCAGACACCTAGGTATTTGTAGTTCTTCACATATTCTAAGTCAGAACCGTCCAGAGTAGTGATGCTGGATGGGCGGGCAGGTACGGGCAGCGATCGGTTGAAGAACATGCATTTAGTTTTACTTGCATTTTAGAGCAGTTGGAGGCCATGGAAGGAGAGTTGTATGGCATTGAAGCTCGTCTGGAGGTTAATTAACACAGTTTCCAAAGAAGGGCCAGAAGTATACAGAATGATGTCGTCTGCGTTGAGGTGAATCAGAGAATCAGGTGTCCCGTCTGGGACATCCGGGTCCTTACCGAGGTTGGACTCCAGCTTCTGGTCAACAACATCTGTCTGGGAGAAGAGATACTCGACCCCAATGAGTTCCCCTTAAACAGAGAGACAACAAAAAAGGGAGTAGTACATTGTAGTAACCTGGTATATTTATGTTTACCAATAGATGGCAGTATTGACTCAAGACGGGTTTGCTTTCCGCTATCCGTAGCTATTTCCTATGTCTGCCTATATTACCATGATTAAGAAAGCTTCAGGTAGTTTTAAGCCAGGTGCATAAGATAATGTAAAATCTAAGTTACAATTAAATACTAAACCGTACGTAAGTCTCATGAGTCGTAATTCTAAGAAGCCTTTAAGGATACTACAATAATTTGCGATGAGGATAACTATGGAAACTGCGTTGGATTTTTTTTGCCACAAAGTTAACGGTGTGTTTGGCGTGCGACGCGGAGGTGAGACTCAAGTGACCGGTGGAAGATTCCTGGAAGGCTTGATTCCCTGGAACGGGTAGGACAAATATTGACTGTGTGAGGGGAAACAATCGGAAAAGAGGCTTTGCAACAAATAGGCTCGCTACCACCATTTGATCCTAAAAATCAGGAATGGGAGGAGTACTGTGAATAATGGAAAATTTCTTGCTGCTAATGAAATACTGATGCCGCTAAACAGAAACCATACTCAATAAGCGTTGTCGCGTGCACAGACGTTACAGCTAATGAGAAACCTGTTGAGCCAGATAAACCAGGAGAAAAGTCATTCATAGATTTAGTCGAACTATTAAAAAATCACTTCAACCCCAAACCCAGTGAAATAGTACAAAGATTCAAGTTTGATTCACGCAATGAGAAAACCTACCGAATCAATGCGGGAATATGTGGCTGAGTTGAGGAAAACTAGCATGTGGAACTGTAACTATGGAAACATTATCGCAAATGCTACGCGATCGGCTGTGTGGTGGGATAATGATGACAGGATACAAATACGATTGTTATCAGAGCCTAATCTCACGTTTGAGAATGCACTCAAACTGGCCCAGGCATGGAGTCCGCAAATAGAAATGCACTGGATTTGCAGACAAGGGGCCGCAACTGCGTGCCATACAGTAAAAGAGAGCAGCGCTGACGCGCGTAGATTTCAAAGAACAGAAAGCCGTGGTGCAGCAGCCAAAAGAGACTGTTAATCGTTGCAAAGGCAAACACGCAGCGTTTGACTGTAAATTCAACACGGAAGTGTTATGCCTGTGGGATAATAGGCCACATTGTGAGGGCGTGCCGCAATAAAAAAAGCACGGCTGCAGAAAAGAGGACGGACAGAAAACCGAATACCTTCAGAAGCTCTAGCTACCGCTCTAACAAGTGGATAGAAAGTGAAAGTGGAGTGCGCAGCGAGACGCAAGCATTCTCAATGTCCATGTGTACAGGGGCGAATATGAAGAAGGTGAGCCTTTCATTGTGAAATGGGAATAAATGGATTGAAGGTACCGTTTGAACTAAACCGGATTAGTGTCACTCTGATGAACAGGTCCCAATTCTATAGAATG
>NC_036858.1:70855214-70904120 GCF_002910315.2 Salvelinus sp. IW2-2015 | reverse complement strand
GTGTCACTCTGATGAACAGGTCCCAATTTCTATAGAAGTGGAAAAACCGTTGAATGCCTAAACTGAGAGACACCCCCATTAACTAAAACGTACACAGGGGAAAAGATCACTGTATTGGAGTTGCTGATGTTCAAAGTGGAATTCATGGACAAAAAAAAATCTGCCTCTCTTAGTAGTGGAAGGTACTGGCCCCAGCTTACTAGGAAGAGGTGTGTGAGGGAAATAAAATGAACTGGGATGAAATCAAACATGTCACCACAAGACTTGACACTACAGCAGTGCTTTCAAAGCTGAGTGTGTTTTTTCAAAGAAGAGCTAGGGACATTAAAAAGGGGTCCAAGCTACCATTCATGTTGCTGCTGATGCTACTCCCAGATTCTATAGGCCAAGATCAGTTCCATATGCCCATGAAGCCTAAGGGATGTGGAAATTGACAGACTCTTAGCAGAGGATATAATGTACCTGTCAAGTTTTCTGGAGTGGGCAGCACCAGTTGTTCCCATACTAAAACCAGATGTTCAATCAGATTTATGCAGGTGACTATAAGCTGACTGTAAATAGAGTTTCCTCTCTGGAGCAGTACCCCAATACCCAAAGGGAGGATTGCTTTTCAACGTTAAACGGAGGGCAACAGTTTACAAAACTGGACATGAGTCACGCATATCAGCAAGTGCTAATGGATAAAGCTTCACAGAAGTACCTGACCATAAACACCCACAGAGGATGTTTCACCTATAAACGCTTACCTTTCGGGTGTCTTCTGCACCAGCTATCTTCCAAAAACTATGGAGGGATTCTGCAGGGGATACCCAAGGTTAGCAGTTTACCTCGACGACTTTCTGTGTCACGGGAGTCAGAAGGAGGAACATCTCAGAAACTTAGGTGAAGTTTTGAGGAGGATGGAGACGCCGGTCTCCGGCTGAAGAGAGCAAGTTACACTGGTTAGCTGATGAAGTGCAGTACCTGGGTCACCAAGGTGGATGCCAAGGGTACACACTGTCAAAGCTAAAGTGAGGCTGTTGTGGAAGCTCCAGCTCCGACAAACGTTACAGAGCTGAAAGGCCTATCTAGCTTACTTGATTATTATAATCCCTTCCTCCAGAACTCTCTACCCTCTTAGCCCTCTACATCAACTGCTAAGGAAGGATTGGCCTGGAAATGGTCAGAAAGACAGGGAAGAAAGCTTTGCAAAGTCAAAGGTGTTACTGCCAATCAGCTGAAGTGCTAGTGCACTACTCAGCAGACAGAGATCTCATCTTATCGTGTGATGCTCATCGTTATGTGTGGGCGGTGCTATCCCACCGGATGGAGAATTGGTGCCCGAAAACTATCGGGTTCATGTCAAGAACGTTGTCGCCAGCGGAGAAAAAGTACTCTCAGCTGGACAAGGAAAGGACTGGCTGTCATATTCGGAATACAGAGATTCCACAAGTACTTGTACGGAGAACATTCACTATTGTGACGGATTCATAAACCTCTGATTCTCGCTGTTCCATGAACAAAAGCCAGTACCACAAATGGTCTCCCAAGAGTTCAACGTTGGAATGTGTTGGCTCAGGCCTACGAGTACAGAATCATTTACAAACCAGGAGATACCATGGGAATGCTGATGCTCTGAGTAGGCTGCCTGTTCCAGAAATCATCAGTCAGGCAAGAAAAAATGACCAGGTTTGATGATCGACGTGTTGGATGATGCACCAGTGAACACAGCGCAAATCAGGCAATGGACTTCAAAGGATGTGACGTTATCACAAGTGCATGAATTTATCCTGAAAGATGGCCTACAGTGACAGAGCCTCAATCATGCCTTACTACACTCGCCGCTTGGCATTGAGTGTTCGAGATGATGTGGTGTCTGTGGGGTTTCAGAGTAGTTATCCCACCACAAGGGCGGGGTTGCTACTAAGTTGTTGCATCAGTCGCATCCAGGTATGTCGAGAATGAAAGGCCTAGCGAGGTCATATGTCTGGTGGCCAAAGATGGACCACGATGTGGAAAATGAGGTTAGCGGTGTGAAGATTGTCAGAGTAACAGGAAGTCACCACCCACCGCCATTACACTCCCATGGAATGGCCAAAAAACCATGGACACGACTACATGTGGACTACGCTGGACCTTTCCTAGGAAAAATGTTCCTTGTGCTGATTGATTCTCATTCAAAGTGGATGGATGTTTACCACCATGAACACTCAACATCGTACGCTACGATTGAGAAGTTGAGACAAAGCTTCAGTTGTTATGGATTGCCTCAAAGTGGTGTAGTGACAATGCTACTGTTTTACAAGCACTGAATTCACAAGTTTCAGAAACAAAATGGAATTCAGCATGTAACGTCGGCCCCTTTTCACCCATCTTCAAACGATTAGCAGAACGTGCGGTTCAGACCTTGAAGGAGGGGATGAGGAAGATGCAAGGGCCCGCATTGGAAACAAAAGGTGTTCAAGATTTCTTTTTAGCTACAGGATTACTCCTCAACTACGACTGGGTTGTCACCTGCAGAAATGTTGATGTCAAGAGGTTAAGGTCGAACCTTGGATCTCATCAGACCAGACCTGAAAATGAAAAATACAAACAAAAGCAACTGAATCAAAAATGGAATCATGATACCCCGAGCCAAACTCAGTTTCTCAACTGGAATATGATGTCTATTACAAGAAACTATGGGTTGTGGTCCTAAATGGATTCCAGCTACCATTGAGGATTGCTCAGGACCAGTATCTTATTACTGTGATCATCGGAAGTGGACAAAGACTAAGGAGACACGTGGATCAGATCCGAGCTCGAATCCAGTTCCATCCGGAGATCTGGATCAATTCTTAAACGAGCAGGACAGGACATATGGAACGATTCCCCAGAGTTGCAGTTGGACAAACCACCTGAGACCAACAAAAACTCAACTTCCTGAGACCACCAGTCCGGGACGACCTCCCCTGTGAAGTCTCACAAAAGGACTTTGTGTTCACCATCAAGGGTGAAGATCTGGTGGCACCAGCTACACCACCTCTGAGACGCTCTATTAGAGAGAGACGTCCGCCAGACTTTTTCAGATCCTAAAGGAGACATTTTTGAAAAAATGTAAATAAGAATATTAGCATAGCTCAGAAAGGAATTAAATTGGGTTATTAGCTTTAAAGGGGGGAAATGTAGTAACCTGGTATATTTATGTTTACCAATAGATGGCAGTATTGACTCAAGACGGGTTTGCTTTCCGCATCCGTAGCTATTTCCTATGTCTGCCTATATTACCATTGATTAAGAAAGCTTTCAGGTAGTTTTAAGCCAGGTGCATAAGATAATGTAAAATCTAAGTTACAATTAAATACTAAACCGTACGTAAGTCTCATGAGTCGTAATTCTAAGAAGCCTTAAGGATACTACAATACATAAACAGAACCGCACATGTTTTAGTGTGTGTGTATAATTGTACAATTTGATAAATACATACCAGTGTACTTTGCAGGCCTTGTGTGATCCTTCACAAGACTGCAGCCCATGAGCTTCTGCCTCAGCTCATTGATGGTGTACTGGGCTACACCATCATAGCGGTGCAGGGTCTGCTTCTGCCCCCCCCTCCCTCCCTCCCTCCCTCCCTCCCCTGCAGCTTCGGCACGGTCCTCATTCCACCCAACCAACCCTTCAAGGAGGTAGGTCTGAAAGTGCTCGGCACACGTACTTGTTCCTATAAATGACAACAACAAGAAATAAGAACTCCTCACATGCACACAGTTGTTAACACACAACATGACGGAACAACATGACCCAGCTTTACATTTAACATATCAGGAATGAAGCGGTGGAGGTGGAAAGATTCCAGGGAGGTAGACCCACATGAGCAGCGCAACACAGGCAGGATGACCCCTCCCTTGGTCACATCCTTGTTGGTGTAGATGCTGACACCAGGGGGGTCCTGAATGCAGACCAGGTGTTGTCTCTGGGTCTGCCAGATGGCCTGCATTCTGTCACGGTCCAGGAGCCGGATGCCCATGGTGTCTGCTCCCCGATGAGACGCTCGGTCTCCTCCGCCCCGCTCGTGCGGCGACGACAGTGCCGAGCCATCTCCTTCGAGCTGATTCTTTTCATCACCAGTGCATCGCTGAGCCCCGTGATGTGGCTCTCCTTGAGTTCCCCTCGCTTGGCCTCCCGCAGGCGCTCCACATCATCTGCACACCACACCAACTTGCAGGAGGTGAGCCGCTGCAAAAAGAGAGCATACAGAGGATGGCTCTCTGTGGTCACTCCCCGAGCAAAACGACGGATGAGGTGCCACACATCCAGCCGGACGATGAGRTCATCCCACTGGCTGAACATGGCTGCCGTCTTCCCCTTTCCCATCAGGGCGCAGCAGTCCCGGTCGACATAGAGCAGCTTGGGAGGTGCCACTCCAGCTCTACTGTAGCGCTGCTGGAGGCCAGCTGCCATGTGGAGCAGGCCCTCTCCTTCGCTGTCAGTGAGGACCGTKATGAGTACCTGGCCGTACTCATTGCCCATGTTTGTGGCCCACGCTGCTGTCCCMTGTGCTGCCCCAGCTAGTTTCTTGGTCACCTGAGGGCCGTCAAACAAACACAGACAGACAAACACACAGTCATGTGAGTGGACACTAAGTTTCACGACTACAATACATTTATTAAGACATTATAAAATAAGTCATAATAATTTATTATTAATTTGATTGTCTCTAACTAGTATTATTTCTGGTCAAAACATCTTAAATCACCTTCTTGGTTGAATCCATCTTCAGGATGGACCCAAAGGTGGAGGTGACTCTGGCCTTGAAGTCCTCCAGCTGYAACAGAACGTCGTAGCCGTGGACAGTCAGCAGCCACTGGGCTGAGGGCACATCCAAAAAGGGAGGAGGAGGTGTTACCCTCAGCGGTGCTGCACCTGGGACTACAAAGTGGTCACAGACGYACAGGTAGTCCAGGGTCCGACTCATCCAGGTCAGGRTGTGCTGCTCCCTCAGCTGGTTGTACAGCCTGGTCACACTGTTCCCCAGTGTCCTCTCTCTCATCAGCCTGACCACCTTCAGGTCACAGGACAGCCTAATAAACAGAGACGATTGGGTCAAAAAGAGGAGAAGAGGGTGAGGAGTGTGTGGAGGGGGGTTCTAGAAACACTTTGATAAGGGAAGGAGGGGCACGGCGAAAGGGTGACTTTGAAACACTTTGCTTTGTTTGGACAGTTCCTGATAAGAGATCATCGGTCAGACATTCAGATCAAAGAGCTAAATAACATTTCAATTGGGCTTTGAAACATCAAAACCTCAGTGTTGACAAGAACCTACTTTCTTACACTATACTTTTTTCTGTTTTTCCTCAAAGTGAACAAGAGCTTTGATTTTCAGGGGTGTGAATTACTAACCTGTAAGTCAAGATGGCTGGGAACTTAGAGCGATGACTTGCGTCCAGCTGGTTCAAGACATCCAGCGACCATCCTGCTAGCTTCCTCTTACAGATGCGGCACTCCAGGTATTCTGTCCCCATATAATACCAGTCATCCACGTCAAGCTCCCTCCAGACCGTCTTGTACACCCCACAGCCTGAGCTTTTAACGCTTGCACTGTGGCTGGGTGCAAACAAACTTAAAGGCCCAAAGGCGGTAGGGCATCCAGAGGCAGAACGGCCGGAGGAAGTAGGCGGTGGGAGAAGCTGGAGGCTGATGGATGATGTTAAGAGGCAGAGGAGGGGAGTACCACAGCTCGAGCTGGCTTTTCAGGACACATTTGAGCTGCTTGTCCTTTGTGAAATTGGCCAGACTGACCCACTCTTGCTGCTCCTTTGGGAGGATCTGCTTACATTCCTCAGACCTGCTACAGAGCAGAGAATCAATACATTGCTTTTCCATCCCCACACAACCAAAAGTGAAATGAAATAGCCAAGTCATAGGTGAGATGAGACATTTACCTGAGCGTCAGCAGCAGGCTGAACTGGTCCAGCTGTTGGCTGGGAGGTTGACTGTGGCTGAGGGGCAGTAGGAGCTAGCACCGCAGGGCGGTGGAGTGGGAGCAGTAGGAGCTAGCACACAGGGGCGGTGGGATGGGAGCAGTAGGACTAGCACCGCAGGGGGCGGTGGTGAGTGGGAGCAGTAGGAAGCTAGCACAGCAGGGGGGCGGTGGAGTGGGAGGCAGTAGAGGCTAGCACAGCAGGGGGGCGGTGGGAGTGGGAGCAGTAGGAGCTAGCACAGCAGGGGGGGCAGTGGGAGTGGGAGCAGTAGGAGCTAGCCACAGCAGGGGGGGCGGTGGGAGTGGAGCAGTAGGAGCTAGCACAGCAGGGGGGCGGTGGGGTGGGCAGGAGGAACTAGCACCGCAGGGGGGCGTGGAGTGGGAGCAGTAGGAGCTAGCACAGCAGGGGGGGGTGGAGTGGGAGCAGTAGAGCTAGCACAGCAGGGGGCGGTGGGAGTGGAAGCAGTAGGAGCTAGCAACGCAGGGGGCGTGGGAGTGGGAGCAGTAGAGCTAGCACAGCAGGGGGGCGGTGGGGTGGGAGCAGTAGGAACTAGCACCGCAGGGGCGGTGGAGCAGTGGGAGCAGTAGGAGCTAGCACAGCAGGGGGGCCGGTGGAGTGGGAGCAGTAGGAGCTAGCAACGCAGGGGGGCGTGGGATGGGAGCAGTAGGAGCTAGCCAGCAGGGGGCGTGGGAGTGGGAGCAGTAGGAGCTAGCACAGCAGGGGGGGCGGTGGGAGTGGGAGCAGTAGGAACTGCTACAGGAGCACAGGAGTTAGTCTCACAAAATATTTCAGAGAAATAAGTGAAATAATTTAAACTAGAATAGAGCTTCAGCTTCAAAACATGTTAACAGCCAATGCATTTTGGTTTAGTTATGATCAGTGTTGGTAGAGATTAGGAATCTAGGTTAAACACAATCTACATTTAAAAGCTACAAACGACAGATATATAGCGGGTAGACATCTACAAGCAAGGTATAGGCCAAGCAAAGTGATGCAGACTGAAATACAGGTTGGAATGGTTGCAAGACAAGACAAGCTACAGTAAACTTTATTGAGATAAAGGAAAAAAACAAGTCCCAAACAGGCCAGAAAGTGGCTTAAAGAGATCTTAACAATGGTAGTTAGAATGTAAGGTCACTATACCTCTTCCTCTCCTTGTCTTTGGCCTCATAAAGCTCTTTGTAGGTAAGGGACTTGTGGTTCTCAAAGCCAACAAGGCGCGAGTCCTCCTGGTCAGATCGGGGGGGCAAGGTCCAATCCCGTACCCTGCATTCCTCCACTGCCCTCTGGACCTCAGGAAACAGGTTGGTATACCTGTCCGGATGGTTGGGAACATTTGATAAATTGTATTGTGATTGACTGATTTCATGTTTATGTCATTTTTTAAGAAATTACAACTATTTAAGGAAAAGAGTACCAGTGAAACCGGTCCTTGTTGACCATTTCAGGAGACATGTCTGTGTCCCCCATCTCCCTCTCTTGCTGGTGAGAAGCCAAGACCATGAAGGCATAGCCTACATCGTGGCTTAGCAGCCACTTGAAGGTTTGACCARGGTATTTGCCGAACTGGATGGCACTCTCACTGTCCACAAGTCAGCTATCATCTGGGTCACCCTCTCTGGCTACCACACAAGCCTTTTCTTCTCCTTCACTTGTCGTGGCTTCAGCACCCAGACTACACCTGTACACTGTTCCTCCTGGATGGTCCTGGCAACCCTGGCAGCCTCTTCAGATGGGCACCAGAGGGCTCCCAGCGGAAAGCAAGGGTGTGATCGTTATCCATTCTTCCTTTCATTAAGAGAGGTTATTCACACACATGTTACTTGTTGACAGCAACACAGTGGACCACATAGCTACGCGGCTTACAGTAGAGCCCATACAGCGTTAAATGTCAATTTGATTCTACATATAACCTTAGATAACTGACCCATACATCGTTAAAAGTCCATTTGATTCTACATATAACGTTAGCTAGCTGGCAAGTGTGCGTTGTATATATAGTACACTGTAAGTTAACACTGTAAGTGAACTACATTGGCTGAAAATCAAAATGTATAATAACYTTAACTAGTTAGCCAGCTAACTATCAATTATTACCGCCCTTTATTATACATTATTAGCTAGCGACAGGAATCGTTTTCAAGAAAATCGACGACTGAAACTCACCTTAATTCACCTAAATAGACAACTGTGTAACGAAATCCGCGATGAAATACAGCTAACGTTACCTTTACGATTATCTTTCTCGCAAGTACTCAGTAGCCTGTCAAAACTATATCCTGAAGAAGTCTGAAGTTTAACTTTGTGGTGAGTCATTATTAGTAGCTCTAACAACAGAAGTATTAGTATTGTAGCGACCCGCACAGACAGCTGTGTGTTACGGAACCCAAACCGGCTGCGCGCGTGCGCCATCGTGCGCTATCGTGCATACATTTATTTTGTTCCCTACACCAAACGCGATCACGACACACAGGTTAAAATATAAAAACAAACTCTGAACCAATGACATTAATTTGGGGACAGGTCGAAAAGCATTAAACATGTATGGCAATTGAGCTAGTTAGCTTGTACTTGCTAGCTAACGTTAATTTGTCCTATTTAGCTTTGTCCTGGGATATAAACARTGAGTTGTTATTTTACCTGAAATGCACAAGGACCTCTACTCCGACAATTAATCCACACATAAAACGGCCAACCGAATCGTTTCTAGTCATCTCTCCTCCTTCCAGGCTTTTTCATCYTTTAACTTATATGGMGATCACATCTAAACTTTCATTGTATTACCACGACTACCTGCAAAACAGTTCCTCTTTCAATCACCCACGTGGGTATAACCAATGAGGAGATGGCACGTGGGTACCTGCTTCTATAAACCAATGAGGAGATGGGAGAGGCAGGACTTGCAGCGCGATCTGCGTCAGAAATAGGAATGAGTTCTATTTTAGCCCTTGGCTTCGCAGACGCTCGTTGGCGCGTGCGAGCAGTGTGGGTGCAATAATTGAATAACATGGATTTCTAAATMTATTTTGCGACGCTCGCGCACGCGACGTGTCCGGTCTGGTRAGCATGTTTATTAGTTGGTTGTGTTGTACTTAACAGTACCCAGTGTTCGCGGGGTCCGACATGCCAATCAACCTGCTATCTGCCAATCCAGGGAATGCTCTGATGCCGGGCATCCTGGTGGTTGGCGGAGGGGGGTTGGGCAGGTGGAGGGGGGTTGGGCAGGGGGATGGAGCATTGGAGGTTAAGACCAGGTTTAGCCATTGTTCTCTCTCTTACGTCTGGGCTTCACAAGAGAAGGTCACGGTTGTTTTGTAGGGTACCTTTCATTTATTTGGCGTGGGCTACAGCCAAACAGTAGCCTGTGTTAAGTTGGGTTAATAAACCYTCAATTRGTTAACTCAATCCTCTGTCTGCACAATTGTTCCTATATGATCTAYCCAGGTCATTACAGTATTAACACAAAACAAATAATATTGAGCTAGCTCTTATTTCATTCATACAGTGGCTTAGGAAAGTATTCACCCCCTTGGCATTTTTATAATTTGATTTACACAACATGCCTATCACTTTGAAGATGCAAAATATTTTTTGTTGTGAAACAAACAAGAAATAAGACAAAAAAAACAGAACTTGAGCGTGCATAACAATTCACCCCCCAAAGTCAATACTTTGTAGAGCCACCTTATGCAGCATTTACAGCTGCAAGTCTCTTGCTGTGTCTCTATAAGCTTGGCACATCTAGCCACTGGGATTTTTGCCCATTCTTCAAGGAAAAACTGCTCCAGCTCCTTCAGGTTGATGGGTTCTGCTGGTGTACAGCAATCTTTAAGTCATACCACAMATTCTCAATTGGATTGAGGTCTGGGCTTTGACTAGGCCATTCCAAGACATTTAAATGTTTCCCTTTAAACCACTTGAGTGTTGCTTTAGCAGTATGCTTAGGGTCATTGTTCTGCTGGAAGGTGAACCTCCGTCCCAGTCTCAAATCTCTGGAAGATTGAAACAGGTTTCCCTAAAGAATTTCCCTGTATTCAGCGCKATCCATCATTCTTTCAATTCTGACCAGTTTCCCAGTCCCTGCCGATGAAAAACAACCCCACAGCATGATGCTGCCACCACCATGCTTCACTGTGGGGATGGTATTCTCTGGGTGATGAGAGGTGTTGGGTTTGTGCCAGACATAGCATTTTTCTTGATGGCCAAAAAGCTCAATTTTAGTCTCATCTGACCAGAGTASCTTCTTCAATATGTTTGGGGAGTCTCCCACATGCCTTTTAGCGAACACCAAACATGTTTGCTTATTTTTTTCTGGCCACTCTTCCYTAAAGCCCAGCTCTGTGGAGTGTACGGCTTAAAGTGGTCCTATGGATAGATACTCTAATCTCCTTTGTGGAGCTTTGCAGCTCCTTCAGGGTTATCTTGGGTTTCTTTGTTGCCTCTCTGATTAATGCCCTCCTTGCCCGGTCTGAGAGTTTTGGTGGGCGGCCCWCTCTTGGCAGGTTTGTTGTGATGTCATATTCTTTCCATTTTGAAATAATGGATTTAATGGTGCTCCGTGGGATGTTCAAAGTTTTCGGATATTTTTTAATAACTCAACCCTAATCGGTACTTCTCCACAACTTTGTCCCTGAGCTGTTTGGAGAGCTCCTTGGTCCTCATAGTGCCGCTTGTTTAGTGGTGTTGCAGAGTCTGGGGCCTTTTAGAACAGGTGTGTGTGTGTGTATATACATATATATATATACTGAGATCATGTGACACTTAAATAAAGTCCACCTGTGTGCAATCTAACTAATAATGTGACTTCTGAAGGTAATTGGTTGCACCAGATCTTATTTAGGGGCTTCATAGCAAAGGGAGTGAATACATATGCACGCACCACTTTCTCATTTTACATTTTATTCACCAATTTGGACTATCTTTTGTWTGTCCATTACATGAAATCCAAATGAAAATCTATTTAAATTACAGGTTGTAATGCAACAAAATAGGAAAAACACRAAGGGGGATGAATACTTTTGAAAGGCACTGTATGTACAGTTGAAGTTGAAGTTTACATACACCTTAGCCAAATACATTTAAACTCAGTTTTTCACAATTCCTGACATTTAATCAGAGTAAAAATGTCCTGTCTTAGGTCAGTTAGGATCACCACTTTATTTTAAGAATGTGTAGTGTCAGAATAGAGTGATTTATTTCAGCTTCTATTTCTTTCATCACATTCCCAGTGGGTCAGAAGTTTACATACACTCAAATAGTATTTGGTAGCATTGTCTTTAAATTGTTTAACTTAGGTCAAACGTTTCAGGTAGCCTTCCACAAGCTTCCCACAATAAGTTGGGTGAATTTTGGCCCATTACTCCTGACAGAGCTGGTGTAACTGAGTCAGGTTTGTAGGCCTCCTTGCTCACACACGCTTTTTCAGTTCTACCCACACATTTTCTATAGGATTGAGGTCAGGGCTTTGTGATGGCCACTCCCATACCTTGACTTTGTTGTCCTTAAGCCATTTGCCAAAACTTTGGAAGTATGCTTGGGGTCATTGTCCATTTGGAAGACCCATTTGCGACTAAGCTTTAACTTCCTGACTGATGTCTTGAGATGTTGCTTCAATATATCCACATCATTTTCTTTCCTCATGATGCCATCTATTTTGTGAAGTGCACTAGTCCCTCCTTCAGCAAAGCATGATGCTGCCACCCCTGTGCTTCACGATTGGGATGGTGTTCTTAACTTGCAAGCCTCCCCCRTTTTCCTCCAAACATAACGATGGTCATTATGGCCAAACAGTTCTATTTTTGTTTCATCAGACCAGAGAACATTCCTCCAAAAAGTACAATCTTTGTCCCCATGTGCAGTTGCAAACCGTTTTCTGGCTTTTTTAGGGCGGTTTTGGAGCAGTGGCTTCTTCCTTGCTGAGCAGCCTTTCAGGTTATGTCGATATAGGACTCGTTTTAATGTGGATATAGATACTGTTGTACCGATTTCCTCCAGCATCTTCACAAGGTCCTTTGCTGTTGTTCTGGGATTGATTTGCACTTTTGGCACCGAAGTACGTTCATCTCTAGGAGACAGAACGCGTCTCCTTCCTGAGCGGTATGACGGCTGCGTGGTCCCATGGTGTTTATACTTGCGTACTATTGTTTGTACAGATGAACATGGTACCTTCAGGCATTTGAAATAGCTTCCAAGGATGAACCAGACTTGTGGAGGTCTACAATTGTTTTCTGAGCTCTTGGCTGATTTCTTTGGATTTTCCCATGATGTCAAGCAAAGAGGCTCTGAGTTTGAAGGTAGCGCGTTGAAATACATCCACAGGTACACCTCCAATTGATTCAAAATATGTCAATTAGCCTATCAGAAGAGTCTAAAGCCATGACATCATTTTCTGGAATTTTCCAAGCTGTTTAAAGGCACAGTCAACTTAGTGTATGTAAACTTCTGACCCACTGGAATTGTGATACAGTGTATTATAAGTGAAATAATCTGTCTGTAAACAACTGTTGGAAAAACTACTTGTCATGCACAAAGTAGATGTCCTAATCAACTTGCCAAAACTATAGTTTGTTAACAAGAAATTTGTGGAGTGGTTGAAGAACGAGTTTTAATGTCTCCAACGTGTATGTAAACTTCCGACTTCAACTGTACATTCTGTTGGACTGTCAGATTACATTGTGAAGATACAGATTTCAGTAGTATAGGGCATGTTGGCAAACCTCTGGAATTTTGAAGTGGAATGGTTAGTACTGGGCAGACACTGGCCAGACACTAGTCCAAACCGATTTTAAAAAATCAGTCTAAACTGGTAAAAACAATGCACAGGATAAGATTATTCATTTTATTGGCCACACTATAAATGTCACTAGAACACACAAGCAATAAGAGTCCAGGGTTGTTTTCAGGAGGTACAAAATGGAAGAAAATGTTCAAAAACTGAGTGAAACAGCAACGTACTAATTGGACTTTCATTTTTTATTGTTAAAAGTTTAGCTATGGTGTGCCCTAATGAACACAACCCTGCTGTTAATTGTGAACTGTTAGAGAAGTCACTACACTGRCAGACAAGGGGTAGACTACCTTAGCTTGCCAACACGCCGATAATACAATTGTAATGGGTACACAAACCATGATAGTCTTACTGGAGGTTCAAAAGAGCAGACCTGTGTGTGTATTGCCTTCCAATAGGCAAATATTTTCAGTTCTCTGGGCCCCAATAATCAAGTACTAAATGCAGGTGAGTGATTGATTAGTTTGATGTGTTTCTGCTCTTTTCCATTGATCATCGACTAGTAATTTCATTGGGTCATCATGGAAAATAGTTATGGGAAACCTTAAACGAATGCCTTTCTTTTTGTGTATATTTCTGTTAAAGTACACGGTACAATAATGTATTATATTCACATAAACCCTTTTCTCCATACATGATACATGGGTTTGAAGACTGGTGCGACATGCTGTGTCCCAAATGGCACCGCATTATTCCCTATACAGTGCATTACATTGGACCAGGGCCCGTAAGGCAATGGTCAAAAGTAGTGCACTACGTATGGAATAGGGTGTCATTTGGGACACAAGCATAGTTCTCCTCAGTGCACATCCATACACACTTTYGTGTTACAACTACTAGAGAAACATCACAGACAGACACCATTTTATGAACTCTACCTTGTGCAACATCACAGATCATTTAGTTCAAATAGAATGTAACGTGTGGAACAGATCTGTCATGTCAGAATTGATTGGGTAATCGGGTCAGATCTATTCCATGTCATTCGTTCGAGGACAGATGGGACATCTAGATAAAAATTGAATTCTCAGTAGGGGAAACAGAGCTACTCTCCACCCCACGGCAGTTATTGTTTTGTTAACAAAGCGGAGCTGAGGAACGTTGTAATTTTTTTTTTTTTAAATCCTAACTTCTTTGTTGTTGTAATATCGCAAACAGACGTGGCTAATTCACCATCAAGGATTCCAGCTTTAAGGGAATGTATGCAAGTGTGTGTCTAGCCTCGGTCTTAGGCCTCCGCTAAACAGCGAAGCCTGGGCAGCCAAGGCTAGTGTGTCTAATTAATATGTCACTCATTGATTAATTTCATCTGGGGCAGCCCTTCAAGTAAAATGTGGTAAATATAATGAACGTAGTCCCTCAAGTCACAACATTTGCACAAATAATCTTTCATTGAATCTAAAAAAATAGTCCAAATATAAAATGTAGTTATAATAATTAGCAGTCCCTCAAAGCCTGGCATGACAGTCTACAGTCCCACTATTAGACAAAGACAACAACCCAGACAGGCACACAATTTAACACTTCACTTGCTCACACGATATCCTCCTTCCACTTAAGAGCAAATTGAATATTTCAAATAGCCGTCATTTCCACATTTAGCACAGAGAGAAGACACACTAACCATCAGGGCCAGGTGGTCTTCATTCCCTGACTGTAGTCAGCATCCATGACCTGACCAGTTGGTGGGGGAGGAAAATAATATAATCTTTCCTTTACATTTTTCCACTTCCTCCCACAAACCAAAGTGCAAAGGGTCAAGCAGCTGCTTCCGCCACACACTGGGAAGCACTTGACACGTAAAGTCATTATCTGTGTCAAATCAGAAACACAATTCCTTTAAGCAGAGTGGTAGAGATCCCCCCCACAATAGCGTCCCTCTGATGGAGAAGTCTAACAGGGTCCTCCATCTTGGTGGTATGGTGGTGTGGAGCTGGCAGGGCTGTAGTGGGTGGGTGGTTCCATAGTCCAGCCCTTCTCTCAGTTAAGGGTGCGCTGCTGATCCAAAATGGAGCCAGTTTCCCCAATGGACTCATTTCCTACCGACCCTTCTTTAGGAGTTTGGAGTTTCCCTGGAAAAGGCAAGAGGAAGAACAGTTAAGTTATACACAACACCTTCCTACTATTGAGTTGGTATTTTATTAGGATCACCATTAGCTTTTGCTGAAGCAGCAACTACTCTTCCTGGGGTCCACAGAAAACATGACATAATACAGATCATTAATAGACAACAGCTCAAGGACAGAACTACAATCTTTTGGGGTGCGACGACACTCCCCATCCAACCTGACAGAGCTTGAGAGGATCTGCAGAGAAAAATGAGAAACTCCCCAAATACAGGTGTGCCAAGCTTATAGCATCATATCCAAGAAGACGTGATGCTGTAATCACTGCCAAAGGCACTTCAACAAAGTACTGAGTAAAGGGTCTGAATACTTATGTAAATGTGATATCACATTTATATTTTTTTGTAAATTTGCAAACATTTCCAAAAAACAGTTTTTGCTTTGTCATTATGGGGTTGTGTGTGTAGATTGAAGGGGGGAAATTATTTAATACATTTTAGAATAAAGCTGTAACGTATCAAAATGTGGYAAAAAGTCAAGGGGTGTGAATACTTTCTGAATGCACTGCAATACTCTAAGATTTCTTGAATTTGTTCTGGATTTGGGGACTATGAAAAGACCCCTGGTGGCATGTCTGGTGGTGTAAGTATGTGTGTCAGAGTTGTGTGTAAGATGATAATGCAAACAATTTGGGATTTTCAAAATATTAATATTTCTTATAAAAATAAGTGATGCATTCAGTCTCTCCTCAACTCTTAGCCAAGAGAGACCGGCATGCATAGTATTTACATCAGCTCTCTGATTACAATGAAGAGCAAGACGTACTGCTCTGTTCTGGGCCAGCTGCAGCTTAATTAGGTCTTTCCTTGAAGCACTGGACCACACGACTGGAAAAMAAACAAGATTAGACTAAACTAGAGCATGCAGAACTTTCTTTTAGGAGTGTGGTGTCAAAAAAGCAGAGTTTCTATTTATTACGGACAGACCTCTCCCCATCTTTACATCCATTGAATCTGTTTTGACCATGACAGTTCACAATCTAAAGGTAACGTCAATTAATTTAGTCTCCTCAACTTGTTCAACAGCCACACCTTTCATTACCGGATTCAGCTGAYGTCTAGAATATAGGGAATGATATGTACCAAATACAATGCTCTTAGTCTTAGAGATGTTCAGGACCAGTTTATTACTGGCCACCCATTCCAAAAGACTGCAACTCTGTTAAGGGTTTCCACTCATGAGTGGTGCAGTGGTCTAAGGCACTGCATCGCAGTGCTTGAGGCATCACTACAGATCCGGGTTCGAACCTGGGCTGTGTTGCAGCCGGCCGTGACCGGGAGACACACAATTGGCCCAGCGTTGTACGGGTTGGGATGTCCTTGTCCCATCGTGCTTTAGCGACTCCTGTGGCGGCCCGGGCGCATGCACGCTGACACGGTCGGCAGTTGTATGGTGTTTCCTCCAACACATTGGTGCGGCTGGCTTCCGGGTTCAGCGAGCGGTGTCAAGAAGCAGTCCGGCTTGGCAGGGTCGTGTTTCGGAGGACGCATGGGCTCGCGACTTTCGCCTCTCGAGTCCATATGGGAGTTGCAGCAATTAGTCTTGTCTAACTACCAATTGGATATCACGAAATTGGGGAGAAAGAGGGATAAAACGTGTTTTTTTTTTTTTTTAAGTGACTTCATTAGCTGTGGTTGCTGATGCGTATATGGTTGAATCATAAGCATACACAAATGCTTCGTTTAATGCCAGTGGCAAAAATAGAAAAGAGTAAAGGGCCTAGAGAGATGCCCTGCGGTACACCACACTTTACATGTTTGACATTAGAGAAGCTTCCATTAAAGAAATGCCTGAGTTCTATTAGATAGATAGCTCTGAATCCACAACATGGCAGAGGTTGAAAAGCCATAACAGATACGTTTTTCAACAACAGGTTATGGTCAATAATATTAAAGGCTGCACGGAAATCTAACAGTACAGCTCCCACAATATTCTTATTATAAATTTCTTTCAACCAATCAGTCATTTGTGTCAGTGCGGTACATGTTGAGTGCCCTTCTCTATAAGCATGCCGAAAGTCTGTTGTTAATTTGTTTACAGAGAAATAGCATTATATTTGGTCAAACACAATTTTTTTACAACAGTTTGCTAGGAGCTGGCAGCAAGCTGATAGGCCTGCTGTTAGGACCAGTAAAGGCTGCTGTACCACGCCACTTTACCACATTCCGCTACCACTAGGGTAGTGGAATTACTTTGGCTTCCCTCCAGGCCTGAGTACAAAGTCTTTCCTCTAGGCTCAGATTAAAGATATGACAGATAGCAGTGGCTATAGAGTCAGCTTCCATCCTAAGTAGCTTTCCATCTAAGCTGTCAAAGCCCAGGAGGTTTGTCATTATTGATCGATAACAATTTTTCCACCTCTCACACACTAACTTTCCAAATTCAAAGTTGCAATGCTTTTCTTTCATTATTTGTTTTCTTATATATGAATACGATGGCTCACTGTCCGTTGTTGGCATTTCCTGCTAAAGTTTGCCCACTTTGCTAATGAAGTAATCAAAATAATGGCAACATCAAATGGTTTTGTGATAAGCCATCTGATTCGATGAAAGATGGAGTTGAATGTCTTTCTGCCCATAATTTCATTTAAAGTGCTCTAAAGTTTATAGTACAGTTCATAGTACAGTTTCTTTTGTTGTGGAGTTTAGTCTCACAATTTCTCAATTTGCAGTAGGTCAGCCAGTCAGATGTATTAGCCACTCCTTTAGCCCCATCTCTTTCAACCATACAGTTTTTCAATTCCTCAATCAATCAATGGAGCCTGAACAGCTCTTAGTCAGTTTCTAARAGGTGAATTGTTTAATCAATAATTTGAAGAAGCAATTTCATAAATTCATCAAGTGCAGCGTCTGGATGCTGCACTTCACTTCCGACCAACAAATATGTTTATCATCATCCACATAAGAGTCACAGKAAAATATTTTGTATGATCTCTTATACAGTAATTTAGACCCAGCTTTTGGAACTTTGGCTTCCCTGGATATAGCCACAATATTGTGATCACTGCATCCAATGGGTACGGATATAGCTTTAGAACAAAGTTCTTCAGTATTAGTAAAAATGTGATCAATACATGTGGTGATCTTGTAGTGTTTGTAAACACCCTGGTACATGGATTAATCATTTGAACCAGATTACAGGCACTGTTTACAGTAAGAAGCTTCCTCTTGAGCGGACAACTTGATGAAAACCAGTCAATATTCAGGTCCAAGAAAGTAGACCTCTGTTTACATCACATAGAATATCAAGCATTTCACACATTATTTAGATACTGACTGTTAGCACCTGGTGGACTATAGCAACACCCCAAAAGAAAAGGCTTCAGATGTGTCAAGTGAACCTGCAACCACAACACTTCAATAACACTTGACATAAGATCTTCTCTAAGCATTACAGGGATATGGCTCTGAATATACAGTTGCAGTCGGAAGTTTACATACACCTTAGCCAAACAAACTGGCCAAACAGTTCTATTTTTGTTTCATCAGACCAGAGGACATTTCTCCAAAAAGTACGATCTTTGTCCCTATGTGCAGTTGCAAACCGTAGTCTGGCATTTTTAGGGTGGTTTTGGAGCAGTGGCTTCTTCCTTGCTATGCGGCCTTTCAGGTTATGTCAATATAGGACTCGTTTTACTGTGGATATAGATACTTTTGTACCGGTTTCCTCCAGCATCTTCACAAGGTCCTTTGCTGTTGTTCTGGGATTGATTTGCACTTTTCGCATCAAAGTACGTTCATCTCMAGGGGACAGAACYCGTCTCCTTCCTGAGCAGTATGACGACACCGTGGTCCCATGGTATTTATACTGGCGTACTATTGTTTGTACAGATGAACGTGGTACCGTCAGGCGTTTGGAAATTGCTCCCAAGGATGAACCAGACTTCCAGAGGTCTTGGCTGATTTCTTTTGATTTTCCCATGATGTCAAGCAAAGAGGCACTGAGTTTGAAGGTAGGCCTTGAAATACATCTATAGGTAAACCTCCAATTGACTCAAATGATGTCAATTAGCCTATCAGAAGCTTCTAAAGCCATGACATTTTATATCCTTGTAGTGCTACTGCTGTATAATCAAATTAATTATGTGAGTGAGTCTCTGAAATGGCTAATATATGAWTGTTATGATGTTTCTTTCCTGGGTAGCTTATCAGAGATAGACATAATACTGAAAAGAGCAAACAAAGCAAGAGAAAATATATTAATTCAGCAGTCCATTAATCAATAGGTGTGTGTGTGCGCTGCGTGGTTGAAGCAAAGAACCCATAGGCCTGGCTTTCTCACCCCTTCCTGGCTTTTGGGAGGGAGGGTGGACAATGAGCCTGTCATAGCGGATGTAAGCAATGTCCCCACACTCTGTCGCAGCTTTCATGGCTGAGAACTCTTTCCTCGTCGCACAACTTCAGGATAGTCCTCATTGAGGAAGATGTACATTCCTCTCAAGTTCTTGGCTCTTTCCAGACCAGCTACATTGTCCTGAACCTCAGGAAGTTCACAACTATCGGCCTGGGCCTGTCACCTGGGTTTTCCAGTCCTGTGTGCGGTTCTTCCCCTCAATCTTCCTGTGGTCTTCAATTTAATCAGAAATCATCCCTCCGTCCAGGTCTCATGTGGAGATTCTGAAATTCCATCCGCAACCATGTTGTTCCGCCTTGTTGTCCCTCATTGTTATCATGTATTCACACACAGAACTGATGTCCTATCTCACTGATTTACAGATTGCTGTCATCTTGCCGTTCTCCTGTTTCAACTCATCGAGCTGACCCTGGGAGAACTGCAAACTGTTCTTCAGGTACTGGACCTCAGGTTGTCTATTCTTTTATTAGTTGAATCCACCAGTATTTGAACAAAACACTTATTTTGCACGCAGAACAGCCTCAATTCGTCAGGGCATGGACTACAAGGTGTCGAAAGTGTTCCACAGGGATGCTGGCCCATGTTGACTCCAATAGTTCCCACAGTTGTGTCAAGTTGGCTGGATGTCCTTTGGTTGGTGGACCATTCTTGATACACACGGGAAACTGTGGAGCGTGAAAAACCCAGCAGTGTTGCAGTTCTTGAAACACTCAAACCGGTGCGCCAAGCACCTACTACCATAACGTGTTCAAAGACACTTTATCCTTTGTCTTGCCCATTCACCCCCCCAGTTCCCCTCAGACCCTGCTATACCCCACCTCCCAGTTCCCCTCAGACCCTGCCTATAACCCCACCTCCCAGTTCCCCTCAGACCCTGCTATACCCCCCCTCCCAGTTCCCCTCAGACCCTGCTATACCCACCTCCCCAGGTCCCCTCAGACCCTGCTATACCCCACCTCCCAGTTCCCCTCAGACCCTGCTATACCCACCTCCCCAGTCCCTCAGACCCTGCTATACCCACCTCCAGTTCCCTCAGACCCTGCTATACCCCACCTCCCAGTTCCCCTCAGACCCTGCTAACCCCACTCCCAGTTCCCTCAGACCCGCTATACCCCACCCCCAGTTCCCCTCAGACCCTGCTATACCCACCTCCCAGTTCCCCTCAGACCCTGCTATACCCCACCTCCCAGTTCCCTCAGACCCTGCTATACCCCACCTCCCAGTTCCCCTCAGACCCTGCTATACCCCACCTCCCAGTTCCCTCCGGACCCTGCTATACCCCGCCTCCCAGTTCCCCTCAGACCCTGCTATACCCCACCTCCCAGTTCCCCTCAGACCCTGCTATACCCACCTCCCAGTTCCCCTCAGACCTGCTATACCCCACCTCCCAGTTCCCTCGACCCTGCTATACCCCACCTCCCCAGTTCCCCTCAGACCCTGCTATACCCCACTCCCAGTTCCCCTCAGACCCTGCTATACCCCACCTCCCTGTTCCCCTCAGACCCTGCTATACCCCACTCCCCAGTTCCCCTCAGACCCTGCTATACCCCACCTCCCAGTTCCCCTCAGACCCTGCTATACCCCACCTCCCCAGTTCCCTCAGACCCTGCTATACCCCACCTCCCAGTTCCCCTCAGACCCTGCTATACCCCCACTCCCCAGTTCCCCTCAGACCTGCTATACCCCACCCTCCCAGTCCCCTCAGACCCTGCTATACCCCACCTCCCCAGTTCCCTCAGACCCTGCTATACCCACCTCCCAGTTCCCCTCAGACCCTGCTATACCCCCACTCCCCAGTTCCCCTCAGACCCTGCTATACCCCACCTCCCAGTTCCCCTCAGACCCTGCTATACCCCCACCTCCCCAGTTCCCCTCAGACCCTGCTATACCCCGCCTCCCTGTTCCCCTCAGACCCTGCCATACCCGCCTCCCTGTTCCCCTCAGACCCTGCCATACCCAGCCTCCCTGTATCCCTCAGACCCTTCCATACCCAGCCTCCCTGTTCCCCTCAGACCCTTCCATACCCAGCCTCCCTGTTCCCCTCAGACCCTTCCATACCCAGCCTCCCTGTTCCCCTCAGACTGGATAGTAGTTTGTTACTGGGATATGTCTACACAGCATGTCAGCATAACCTCACCTAGTACTGCTTCTCTGTCTGTCTAGACCCGTGAGTGGCACATTTTCATTCAACCTTAATTTATCCAGGTTTGTCTCATTGAGGGAGCGGTGTGAGGGGACTCTGTACCTTGCTGCTCAGTTTGAGTATGTCAATCTCCTCTCTCTGTTTGCTGAGAGTCTCGTTCATGCTGCACAGGTGGTCGCTCATCATACTGAGTTGTTCCTTGTAACTCCTCTTGGTCGTGGCAAGCTCATCCTGAAAGACAAGGAGCAGGTTGTGGTTAGTTAGAGCCAGTATGATTGTTCAAGGTAATTTGCCATGTCTCAGTTGGYGCATGGATCTTGCAATGCCAGGGTTCAATTCCCGGGCCACCCATACTTAAAAATGTATGAACGATTGATTAAAAGTCACTTTGGATAAAAGCGTCTGCTAAATGGCATTTCATTGAATAAATGGGAAATCTTACAAAAAAAACAGCAAAAAATTTGAGGACCAAGTTCAGGACAAATATGCATAACACAACTACCAATGTAATAAAGCTGATTTTATTCTATCTGGGATAAGCTGCTTTCTTTCAGTCTGAAAATTACACAACAGACGTTGTTTACCTGCAGACGTGTGAAGTTCTGATTAGCCAATTTGACCTCCTCAGTCAGCGTCTCCCGTGACTTCTCTGCAATGGCCAGACGCTTGGACAGGGCTCGACACTGGGGGGGGGGGGTTACAACAGAGGAGATGGCTCACTATTTTTTTTAAATAGATAAGTTATAGGATGAAAAATACCATAGTTTTGGCGCAGCTGCACAGCCTATTTTTATTTTAACAAAACGATACTTGGAGTCAAATTATGTATGTATTAAAGGAAGGAAGACGTGAGGGGAAATGCTGGAGTGACTGGTCCAACTAGTAAGTTGGTCTTCTGTAGATCAGCATCTCAATGGAGCTTGACTATGTGTAACTTTGTTCCCCATATATCTCCCCAGTGTCCACCGACAAAATAGGAGCTACATATCCTTAAAAAGTATGTGCTTACGCACGTGTGTGTCATGTCTCACCTCAGCGTGGAAGTTAACAGCCTTGCTGTCAGAGACCTGTAGCTGTGTGGTGAGTCCTCCTACTCTGGCCATGTAGTGAGCCTTAATCAGCTGTTCTCTGGACTCCTCGTCTCCCACCTGTACACACAGAGACAGACCAACGACAACTTTACATCAAGTGGCTCTTATACCTGTGTTGTAATTACACTAGTATAACAAGGTTGTATAAGCATGTTACTACATAGTATTCATTCAAGCATTTATTCAAGCAGTCAGTGTCATTCCAAAGTATGACAATCTATTCATTAATGAGTTCATTCGTCCATCTTTTCAGGAAAGCATTGAGACTAGTCCCGTGAAAGAGGGGAAAAGGAACAGACTTTAAAGAATAGTTGGGTCACGAAAAACAAGACAAACTTACTTCCTCGTTGGTAGGAGTTGTGGTCAACATGCCAACCTAATGCGAGAGATACAAAACACAGAAACACATTAGTTAGTAACTAACTCCCTATGAGAAAGCTATAAAATGTAAGACTGGTCCCAGATCTGTTTGTGCTGTTTTGCCAACTTCTACAGTCATTGTTGGAGATACAGCACAAACAGATCTGGGCCCAGGCCAATAAAACCCATTTCCCTCCCACTGAAATCCTATAAAACACTACAGGCCCCTAATATTCACTGACGAAACTGGATTGGAAAGGAATAACATCTATAAAAGCCTGTGAATGAAGAGTGTAGCTGGTTGGTAATGACATGACAACAGTGTCCAGTGACTAACCGCACAAACCGTGTACTGAGTGAGTGGGTGGGTGTTCGCCTGGTCCCAGATCTGTTTGTGCTGTCTTGCCAGCTCCTATGGTCGTTGTTATGCCAAACAATGAGAACCACCATAGGACAACACAAATAGATCTGGGACGCATCCCAATAATATCAATTTTTTTCCTTAAATTGTACACTAGTTCACTACTTCCCAAAAATCTAAAAACATTGGATTGGTGAAAGCATGCGCTAGAGGGAGTTTCCAACATTTCTTATACCCATCAGTTATTTTCAAATCAGTGAAGGATAGTGAACAAGTGCATACTTGGGGGAAAGGAGAGATGATTGGGACAGAGCCAGAGACTGATAATACAACTCACTGGAGTTGCAAAGGGTCGGAAACTTTCCAGAAATGTTCCATGGGAAGTTAAGCCCGGGAATGTAGCTTAAATTCATCAAATAAGTTAGCTTATAACAGTGAACCTTTTTTGTGGGATACACAAAAGGCAATTCTAGGTCTTGTGGCATATTTTGGTTAAACTATCCCTCTGCATGCACAGTGCATTCTTTCATCACATGTACAGCTGATTCTCAAGATCTTGCACACTAATGAGATGCTATTGAGCCCACACTACTACACTGAGCCAAGGACTACATGCTTTCTTGTAAGTTTTGATTACAATACTGGGTGGGGTGAATATATTTTATATGACGTACATAATCTTTTGTTAATAAGCAAATAGTAGCCTACAGCAAAGTGTGTTTAAATCATTTCTAACTTGTTAACATTTTCTGCTAGTTAGTTTTTGCTACCATGTGGGTTTTAGCTTGCTTGAGCCTGCTAACTGAGGCGTGTTAATTCACCTGTTTCCATACATGTTTCATTTTAAAACATTTATCTTACAAAAGGAGTTGTTTAATCTAACTGATTAACTATTCATCTGTACATAGAATTGTATATATTTTTTCTATTCTTTACAGGAAAATGCCACAGGCACTATCTGATATGTGGAGACATTTCACTGCAGCTAATGTAGAAGGAAAAGCTGTGTACATTTGCAAATATTGTGCCAAATCATATGTGAAGAACGCAACAAAGATGCAGAATCATCTGGCCAAGTGCATAAAGTTCCCTCAGCGCTCACAACAAGTAACCTCTGACAAATGTCCCTCTACTTCTATTCGAGGTGAAAATGAAGAATCAGACACCTTATCGATAGCAACAGCTCATGGTCCTCCTGGAATCTGTTTTTTTGACTCAATGGAGGAACGTAGTCAGAGAAATGCTGATGAATGTCTTACTACAGCTGTGTATGCAACTGGTTCACCTCTGATGCTCACAGGCAATGTGTATTGGAAGAGATTTCTGAATGTTCTTCCCCCAGCATACACCCCTCCAACCAGACATGTGTTATCTACTAATTTGCTGGATGCAGATTTCAACAGAGTTCAAGGTCAAGCAAATCATAGAGAAAGCAGACTGTGTTGCAATCATCTCTGATGGGTGGTCGAATGTTCGTGGGAATAATTAACTAAACCCCTCAACCAGTATTCTACAAGAACACAGACACAAGGTACAACAGACACACCGGTCTCTATATTGCAGATGAGCTGAAGGCAGTCATCAATGACCTTAGACCACAGAAGTTATTTGCACTGGTGACAGTCAATGCTGCAAACATGAAGGCTGCTTGGTCTAAAGTGGAGGAGTCATACCCTCACATCACCCCCATTGGCTGTGCTGCTCATGCATTGAATCTGCTCCTCAAGGACATCATGGAACTGGAAACAATGGATACACTCCACAAGAGAACCAAGGAAATGGTTAGGTATGTGAAGGGTCATCAAGATATAGCAGCAATCTACCTCACCAAGCAAAGTGAGAAGAATAAGAGCACCACATTGAAGCTGCCCAGCAACACCCATTGGGGTGGTGTTGTCATCATGTTTGACAGTCTCCTGGAGGGGAAGGAGTCTCTCCAAGAAATGGCCATGTCACAGTCTGCTGATATGGACAGCCCCATCAAGAGGATTCTCCTGGATTATGTATTTTGGGAGAGAGTGGTAAGCAGCCTGAAACCTATAGCAGTAGCCATTGCACGGACTGAGGGAGACAATGCCATCCTGTCTGATGTTCAGACACTGCTTGCAGATGTAAGAAGAAATCCGTACTGCCCTGCCCACTTCACTGTTGCTCCAAGCAGAGGAAACTGCATTCTGAAATACACCAAAAAGCATGAAGACGTCTGCCTGAAGCCCATACACGCCGCAGCGTACATGTTGGACCCCAAGTATGCTGGCAAAAGCATCCTGTCTGGTGCAGAGAACAACAAGGCCTATGGTGTCGTCACTACCGTGTCTACCAAGGTTCTTGGCAGTCTGGCGAAGTACACTTCCAAGTAAGGGCTTTGGGATGGAGATGCAATATGGCAGTTGTGCCAACATTTTTCATCAGCCACCTGGTGGAAGGGACTTTGTGGATCTGAGGCTCTTTCCCCTGTTGCCTCAATCATCCTCCAAATCCCACCAACATCAGCCACCTCAGAGCACACCGGTCCTTGTTTGGGAACAAACACACACACCAAAGCACGGAACCGGCTGACCAATACAAGGGATGAAAAATTGGTGGACATCTGGGCAAATTTGAGGCTTTTTGAGCCTGACAAGTCATCCTCAACAAGGTTGGAAAGTGACAGTGAAGATGAGGCCTCAGAGTCTGATGTTCAAGAGGTGGACATTGAGGTCCAGGGAGTTGACATGGAAGTTTGCAATTATGTCTACTTATGACAAGGTAAAAGGTTTATGTTTGTCTCCATACGATATTGTAAATATATCCAATACAAAAAACATCTACATTTAAATGGTATTAATATTTATTTGCATATATTTCTGTTAATTTTCATACATTCCCATTAATTCCCACCTCTGAATATTCCCCAAAATGTGCAACCCTACAACTCACTGAAGCCAAAACACTAAAACCTATTTTATGGCTGCTCCCGCGATGACGTGTCTGACTCATTTGGTGGGAAAGGGGAGGGTTGGAAAGGGAGGAATGATATCCCTAGATTTCATCTCACATCATGCCAGTCTCAGCAGACAACTACCAAGTAGTGAAACATGAGGATGAAGCATAATAAAAACACCATTGAATAAAAATAAGGATGCAAAATTCCGAAGTTATCAGTTATGAAATCCCTGTTGATGGATTCTTGCAACTCAAAATTAAAATTAAAATAAATAAAAAACAAGTGAAGATCGTAACTACCAGACTGGTGCTTATCATAGCGTCCTTCCCTACTCCTCTCTCCTCCAGCTCTCCATCATCCAGACTGGTGAGGGCTGGGCTGCCCAGACCCAGGGAGAGGGCTGAGGCTGGGCTGCCTCCTCCTCCTCCTCCTCCTCCCAGGGCAGAGGAGAGCTGTGTCTCCAAGTCCTGGATGCGTTGGCTCTCCTTCTCCAGCCTCACCCTGCCCAGCTGGGTCTCCAGCAGCCAGTGCTCCTTCTCCTGCTCCAGACGAGCGATCTTCTCCTGGCTCGCCATCACCTGGGGTGGTAAGGGGAGGAGGGAGAGGGGTAAGAGGACTTATATACTTCTCTATAACACTTATCTAGTCAGTAACCAAATGGGTTACATTGAGAATAAAGAGGCAGACTTAGGACCTGTGTCCTTACAAACTGGAGAGTAGAAGGAAGGAACATGGAAATACAATCAATACCTGTTGTGTGAGTCCCTGTCTGCTCTCTGTAGAGCTGGTTAGAACACGGCGGTTCAACAGGGCCTCTCTGTATGGAACAGACTCAGCTCTGGGCTGGATACACAGACAGGACAGTCAAATATACACTGTTATACTGAACCACAACAGTTAAGTGGATGTTCCACTGTTTGCTTTAGACTGCCTGGAGTGTCAGATGAGTGGGCTTTATACTTTTGGGATTATTCTATTGGTTCCCACATCCTATTTCACCAGGCACGCTTAATCAAACACAGCATTAGTAAAATATTTTGGAATAGTATTTGAACCCAGGTCTGTGACGTGGCCAGCGAAGCCAGGCAACAACTGACCTTTCTGATGGCGTGCATGTAGTCAGAAGCCTTCTTCTTGTTACCCAGCATGCTCTCTGCCTGCAGGGGGTTAAGGGCCCCCACCCCCCCTCTCGGACCATAGCCTGTCGAAGATGTAAAGAAATCCAGGTTGTTGCTGAAGAACGTCGCAATCTGTAGTAAAAAGGTATAGCATTCATATTAAGGTAAGACTTTACAGCATACAGGTATAGGCACTAAAGCTTTATAAATTTGTTCTAAGCATGTATAAGCCTTCATGTGTTAAGACAGTATTGGTGAGCCATATACATAGTCTTCTAGGTCTATATTTTGCAGTCCAGACTGCTATTTGAATATCAACAATCTATCAAGTTTGTATAATCCAGAATATGGTGCTGAAAAAGTGCATTTAAAACATGAAAGAAGTTTATAACATCTGATTCATGACAAACTTTCCTTTACACACTTATCCTACAGAACTTCACTGTTCCTTTAAGGAGATCAGTGGGTGAAGTCAAGGAAGGGTTGACAGAATACAGACAGATCTCACACACCCCTACCACTGTTGACCCGGTTTCTTTCTCAATCTTTCCTTGACTCCACCCATCTTATCTCCTCGCCTCCTTTTCAAAATATATTGGAGAAGACGGTCCGAGGGGAGGGTCCTTGAGAAAGATGAATTGAGCCAGTCTGATAACCTCATGGTAAACATCCTTCTTATAAAACTCTGGAACACAGTCATGGAAGTCGAACTCAGCAACCAGCCCTCTTCACTATTAAAACTATAATACCAAAAAAGAACAGCTTGCGTATCTACCTCATACATACCCTCGGGCAACTTGGAAAATACATTAAAGTAGTTGTAAAAGGCATTAACCAAATCTATAACTTGTAAACTTCAAAATAAAACAGTCCTCTGAGTGAGCAGCGTGCGTCCCTGTTGAACACCTGCCTACACACTGTAAACCTCTCCTGGAGTAGTGACCTGTCACAAGCTGAGGACAGGACTTTTACTTTAGACCCTAGAAAATAAATCTATAAAATGCTCTGGTGATAGCCTCCACACACACACAGCTAGATCACGTGAAGGATGACCACAGCTCTACAAGTGTTCTTACCGTTCTTACCGCTAATGTGTCTATTAAAGTGTCCTCACAACTGATCATAAACCTCTAGCCTAGAGGCCTGGAAAAATGGTCTCTCGTTACTAAACATTAACATTATACACCACTAACTACTAGCCCAACGCTCCAAGGACTGTGTGGATCAGTTGGTTAGCCCAACGCTCCAAGGACTGTGTGGATCAGTGGTAGCCACGCTCCAAGGACTGTGTGGATCAGTTGGTTAGCCCAACGCTCCAAGGACTGTGTGATCAGTTGGTTAGCCAACGCTCCAAGGACTGTGTGGATCAGTTGGTTAGCCCAACGCTCCAAGGACTGTGTGGATCAGTTGGTTAGCCCAACGCTCCAAGGACTGTGTGGATCAGTTGTTAGCCCAACGCTCCAAGGACTTGTGGATCAGTTGGTTAGCCCAACGCTCCAAGGACTGTGTGGATCAGTTGGTTAGCCCAACGCTCCAAGACTGTGTGGATCAGTTGGTTAGCCCAACGCTCCAAGGACTGTGTGGATCAGTTGGTTAGCCCAACGCTCCAAGGACTGTGTGGATCAGTTGGTTAGCCCAACCTTCAAGCGACTGTGGATCAGTTGGTTAGCCCAACGCTCCAAGGGACTGTGTGATCAGTTGGTTAGCCCTACGCTCCAAGGACTGTGTGGATCAGTGGTTAGCCCTACGCTCCAAGGACTGTGTGGATCAGTGGTTAGCCTACGCTCCAAAGACTGTGTGGATCAGTTGGTTAGCCCAACGCTCCAAGGACTGTGTGGATCAGTTGGTTAGCCCAACGCTCCAAGGACTGTGTGGATCGTGTGTTCAATTCCTGCAGGGCTCATACACATGCTTCTAAAGTATATACTCACAGCTCTGCCTGTTTCAAAGCCCCCAGCCTTTATCTGGGGTACACAGCTGTAAACACTGATATGGTGCAGATCTGTGAACACTTCCCATCTGCCCCAGCTGAGCTCCCCCTCTCTGTGGTCATGTATTGTAAACGACCAATCAGCACAGTTGATGAGCCAGATACTACTTCAACTCTACTGATCATATCAACAAAAAATATATAAAACTCTGGCCACAAAGTTGGAAGCACAGAATCGTATTGAATGTCATTGTATGCTGTAGCGTTAAGATTTCCAATCACTAGAAAAAAAGGGGCCTAGCCCGAACCATGAAAAACAGTCCCAGACCATTATTCCTCCTCCAGCGAACTATAGTTGGCTCTATACAGTCGGGCAGGTAGCGTTCTCCGGGCATCCGCCAAACCCAGATTCGTCCGTCAGACTGCCAGATGGTGAAGCGTGATTCATCACTCCAGAAAACACGTTTCCACTGCTCCAGAGTCCAATGGCGGTGAGCTTTTCACCACTCTAGCCAACACTTGGCATTGTGATCTTAGGCTTGTGTGGTGCTGCTTGACCGAGGAAACCCATTTCATGAAGCTCCCAACGAACAGTTATTGTGCTGACATTGACTCCAGAGGCAGTTTGGAACTCGGTAGTGAGTGTTGCAACCGAGGACAGTTGATTTTTACGCACTACAGCACTCGGCAGTCTTGTTCTACGAGTTTACAGTTGACCGGGGCAGCTCTAGCAAGGAAGACATTTTACAAACTGACTTGTTGGAAAGGTTGCATCCTATGACCGTGCGACGTTGAAAAGTCACGGAGCTCTCAGTAAGGGCATTCTACTGCCAATTTTTGTCTATGGAGATTCTATGGCTGTGTGCTCGATTTTGCACACACGTCATAATTTTTTTATTGGCAAAAAGGAAATAGTAACAAAATAATAACGAGGCTATATACACAAGCAGTAGCGGTACGGAGTCAATGTGCCAGGGTACGAGGTAGTTGAGGTAATATGGATTAAATCTGGCAAACCAACAACCAGCAAGAAACAGAAACCTCCTTTAGCGCGTGGGGTGGGGGAAAAAAGTGGACAGAGACTTGGAAGCTACAGTAGCTAGCTAGGATTTTCTACAAGAAATCTGCCTTCATAAATAAAAGCTTCTCCCAAGTGGGTGTGACACCTACTCCTGTTGCCTGCTGCTTGGATTCCACCTGGCGATCTGTTCACCGGCTGCACAGTACTGTCTTTTATCGATGGCGGTTATGATATCGTTTAGGACCTTGAGTGTGGCTGCGGTGCACCCATGACCAGCTCAGAAACCAGATTGCATAGTGGAGAAGGTAAGGTGGGTTTCGAAATGGTCAGTTATCGGTTTGTTGACTTGGCTTTCGAAGATTTTATAAAAAAGGCAGGGCAGGATGGATATAGGTCTATAACAGTTTGGGTCAACAGTGTCTCCCCCTTTGAAGAGAGGGATGACCGCAGCAGCTTTCCAATCTTTGGGCATCTCAGACGATACGAAAGAGAGGTTGAATAGGCTTGTAATAGGGGTTGCAACAATTTCAGCAGATCATTTTAGAACGAGAGGGTCCAGATTGTCTAGCCCAGCTGATTTGTAGGGATCCAGATTTGAGCTCTTTCAGAACATCAGCTGTCTGGATTTGGGTGAAGGAGAAGCGGGGGGGGGGCTGAGATGTTGGCCGGGGTAGGGGTAGCCAGGTGGAAAGCATGGCCAGCGGTAGAAAAATGCTTATTGAAACGATCGATTATTGTAGTTTTATCGGTGGTGACAATGTTTCTTACCCTCAGTGCAGTGAGCAGATGGGAGGTGCTCTTATTCTCCATGGACTTATCCATGAAAAGCTGAAATGTCTTGAGTCAATAAGTATTCAACCCCTGTGTTCCTCTTAAATAAGTTCAGGACTAAAAAAATGTGCTTAACAAGTCACATAATAAGTTGCATGAACTCACTGTGTGCAATAATAGTGTTAAACATGATTTTTGAATGACTGATCTCTGTACCCTACACATACCGATAATTGTAAGGTCCCTCAGTCAAGCAGTGAATTTCAAACAGATTGAGCCACAAAGGTCAGGTAGGTTTTCCAATGCCTCACAAAGAAGGGCACATATTGGTAGATGGGTGAAAATTTATGGAAAATCCCTATGAGGCATGGAAAATCCCTATGAGGCATGGTGAAGTTATTAATAAACACTTTGGATGGTGTATCAATACACCCAGTCACTGCAAAGATACAAGCGTCCTTCCTAACTCAGTTGCCAGAGAGGAAGGAAACCGCTCAGGGATTTCACCATGAGACAATGATGACTTTAAAACAGTAACAGAGTTCAATGGCTGTGATCGGAGAAAACTGAGGATGGATCCACATTGTAGTTATTCCACAATACTAACCTAATAGGTCTGGTGAAAAAGGAAGCCTGTTCATAATAAATATTCCAGAACATGCATCTTGTTTGCAAAGACACCAAAATTATACTGCCTAAAATGTGGCAAAGCAATTCACTTTTTGTCCTGAATACCAAGTGTTATTGTATTTGCCCCAAACATACAACACATTACCAAGTACCACTCTTCATATTTTCAAGCATAGTGGTGGCTGCACCATGTTATCGGTATGCTTGTAATCGTTAAGGACTGGGGAGTTTTTCAAGATAAAAAAAATAAATAGAATGTAGCTAAGCACAGGCAAAATTATGCATGCAGAGACATGGAAATGGTATCCACGAGTTCATCTGACTCTGGAGAAGATAAAGGGCTTCATTGCCAAAATCCTGAAGTATTGCTTTAAGGTTAGGCATAAGGTTAGCAGTGTGGTTAAGGTTAGCTATAAAATCACATTTTAGAAATAGGAGGGTTTATGACTTCATGGTTGTGGTAACTAGTGATGACCAGTGATGCCAGCAGACACTCATTGGCAGTGCTGTTAGACAAACCAACTATCTGTTAAGTATTAACTTGCCGGTGCTGTTGGTGGACACACCCAGCATCTCGTTTGTCTAACTAAATAGGGGTACATGGTCCTACCTTGTCGGTGGTGTTGGTGAGCATGCCCAGGGAAGCCAGCAGACACTCGTTAGTGGTGCAGAGCTTCTGAGTGACTGTAGGCAACTGCTGTTCCAGACCGGCCTTCTGGCTGTAGTGCTTAGACATCTCTATAGAGGAGAGAGAGAGAGATAGACAGACACTTACTCTAAAATATGTATATATATWTTTTTTTTWATAATAAATATATATATATAAAATTCTCAGCAATCTACACACAATCCTGCATAATGACAAAGCGAAAAAACAGGTTATTAGAAATGTATTAAAAATAAGCAGAAATACCTTATTTACTTAAGTATTCAGACTCTTTGCTATGAGACTCGAAATTGAGCTCAGGTGCATTCTGTTTTTATTGATCATCCTTGAGATGTTTCTACAACTTGATTGGAGTCCACCTGTGGTAAATTCAATTGATTGGACATGATTTAGAAAGGCACACACCTGTCTATGTAATGTCCCACAGTTGACAGTGCAAAAACCAAGGCATGAGGTCGAAGGAATTGTCCGTAGAGCTCCAAGACAGGATTGTGTCAAGGCACAGATATGGGGAAGGGTACCAAGACATTTCTGCAGCATTGAAGGACCCCAAGAACAGACTGCCTCCATTTTTAAATTGAAGAAGTTTGGAACCCCCAAGACTCTTCCTGGAGCTGGCTGTCCGGCCAAACTGAGCAATCGGGGGAGAAGGGCCTTGGTCAAGGAGATGACCAAGAACCCAGAGTTCCTCTGCGGAGATGGGGGAACCTTCCAGAAGGACAACCATCTCTGCAGCACTCCACCAATCAGGCCTTTATGGTAGAGCGGCCAGATGGAAGCCACTCCTCAGTAAAAGGTACGTGACAGCCCGCTTGGAGTTTGCCAAAAGACACCTAAAGACTCACACCATGAGAAACAAGATTCTCTGGTTTGATGAAACCAATATTGAACTATTTGCCCAGAATGCCAAGCGTTACAGCTGCAGAAAACCTGGCACCATCCCTACGGTGAAGCGTGGTGGTGGCAGCATCATGCTGTGGAATGTTTTTCAGCAGCAGGGACTGGGAGACTAGTCAGGATCGAGGCAAAGATGAACAGAGCAAAGTAGAGAGTAGAGAGAGATCCTTGACAAAACCCTGCTCCAGAGAGCTCAGGACCTCAGACTGAGGTGAAGGTTCACCTTCCAACAGGACAACGAGCCTAAGCACACAGCCAAGACAATGCAGGAGTGGTTTTGGGAAATGCCTCAATGTACTTGAGGGACCCAGCCAGACCCCAGACTTGAACTCAATCGAACATCTCTGAAGAGATCTGAAAATAGCTGTGCAGCAACGCTCCCCATCCATCCTGACAGAGCTTGAGAGGATCTGCAGAGAATGGGAGAAACTTCCCAAGTACAGGTGTGCCAAGCTTGTAGCGTCATACCCAAGAAGACTCAATGCTGTAAATCGCTGCAAAAAGGTGCATTAACAAAGTAATAAGTAAAGGGTCTGAATACTTATATAAATTAGAAAAAAAATATTTTTTGTATATAAATTAGTAAAAACATGTTTTTGCTTTGTCATTATGGGGTATTGTGTGTAGGTTGAGGGGGAAAAAAACAAAATGTATCAACTTTAAAATAAGGCGGTAACGTAGCAAAATGTGGAAAAGGTAAAGAGGTTTGAATAATTTCCGAAGGCACTGTACACAAACATCTCTACAGACACAGAAAGGAGAGATGGGGTTTAGACATCTCTACATACATAAAGGAAGGAACAGGGGACACATTTATCGGTTCCACCTTACATGAAGACAGCATGTATACTGCTTTATAACGCTTAAACTTAAAGCCCATTTATGGCCATTCCAGTGTCTGCATTGGCCGTAGAGCATTTAGTGCGATGCTGCCTCAGCAGAAGTCAGCACAATCGCACTTACTGCGCTTTCTCAGATCAGAGCTGTTGTGAATGAAGTTATCAAGGAAGTGAGTGTGTTTATACAGGACTCATCACCCCACATACGTCAACAAATCGTAGGGCGCTATACGAAGCACTACGCATTGTTTCAACATTTGGGAGGCGCATGGCGATATGGTACGGAGCTTGATTTGCCCTCCGCAAGCCTCTGGAGGCTCCGCAATTGCATCACACCCTCCGTACGCAGCCTCTGGCTTCCCGGATCAAGCATAAAAATAGGCTTTTAGACATCTCTACAGAACAGACATTTCTTGTTGTTCTGTTTTTTAAATGGATTGTGTGTGTACCTGTTTGACATTTTACTGTGTTGTTAGGAGCTAGTAACATYAGCATTTCGCTGCACCCATTATAACATCTGCTTAACTGTGTACGCAACCAACAAACTTTACATTTGGAAGGAGAGTGGCTTGAACATTAGTCTACAAAAACACTAATTAGAAATAATATTTTATAGTAAAAAAAAAATGTTTAAGTAATAATTCACCTTTGACGGCATCGTGAAGACTGTGTAGACAGGCAGCCAGCTGGGTGAAGACAGCAGAGCAACTGCTCTGGGGCATGGCGTCCTGTCGAACACCTGGAAAACAATTTTAAACATTACTCCAGAGTAGCGCAATGGTCTAAGGCACTGCATCTCAGTGCAAGAGGCGTTACTATAGTACCTGGTTCGAATCRAGGACGTAGCACATCCGACTGTGATTGGGAGTCTCATAAGGAAGCGCACAATTGACCCAGCGTCATCCGGGTTTGGCCGTCATTGTAAATAAGAACAAATTCTTAACTGACTTGCCTAGTTAAATAAACTACTGTCTATACCCAACTTCCAACCTGAAACTGTACTGGAGCTACCAGGGTCTGATATTACTAACTAATATCAGACCCAGTAGGGTCTAGAGAAAATTATCCCAACTCAGCCCAGCTTCCTCTAGACCATTACATTGTCAGAAGGAAACTGAAATGAGTCTGCTGCCTTACCCCAACCCTTCTGAATCCTCCCTCTCATTTAGTTCCCTATCACTCACGAGGAAAGGATCCTCCCTCTCCTCTAGTCCTACAGACAGTAGCTATTCAATTTGTCAAACAGGTTAGTTATCAAGGCTATAGATTACAAATACATTATTCAAGATCGTATACAGGACACAGCAAATCATTTCTCCAGTTCGACCCTAGTCACTTTGTAAAGCCAGTAAGATGATATACAGGGCATCCGGAAATACAGACCCATTCACTTTTTCCACCTTGTTGCGTTACAGCCTTATTCTAAAATGYATGAAATAGTTTTCCCCCCACAATCTACACACAATACCCCATAATAACAAAGAAAAAAACTGGTTTAAACATTTTTGCAAATACACACAGTTGAAGTCAGAAGTTTACATACACCTTAGCCAAATAAATTTAAACTCAGTTTCACAATTCCTGACATTTAATCCTAGTAAATATTCCCTGTTTTAGGTCAATTAGGATCACCACTGTATTTTAAGAACGTGAAATGTTAGAATAGTAGAGAAWWTTWTTTATTTCATCACATTCCGAGGGGTTAGACATTTACATACACTCAATTAGTATTTGGTAGCATTGCCTTTAAATTGTTTAACTTGGGTCAAACGTTTTGGGTAGCCTTCCACAAGCTTCCCACAATAAATTGGGTGGATTTTGGCCCATTCCTCCTGACAGAGCTGGTGTAACTGAGTCAGGTTTGTAGGCCTCCTTGCTCACACACGCTTTTTCAGATCTGCCCACAAATGTTCTATAGGATTGAGGTCAGGGCTTTGTGATGGCTACTCCAATACCTTGACTTTGTTGTCCTGAAGCCATTTTGACAACTTTGGAAGTATGCTTGGGGTCATTGTCCATTTGGAAGACCCATTTGCGACCAAGCTTTAACTTCCTGACTGATGTCTTGAGATGTTGCTTCAATATATCCACATAATTMTCTTTCCTCATGATGCAATCTATTTTGTGAAGTGCACCAGTCCCTCCTGCAGCAAAGCACCCCCACAACATGATGCTGCCACCCATGTGCTTCGCATTTGGGATGGTGTTCTTCTGCTTGAAAGCCTCCCCCTTTTCTCCAAAAAGTACAATCTTTGTCCCCATGTGCAGTTGCAAACCAAAGTCTGGCTTTTTTATGGCAATTGTGGATTAGTGGCTTCTTCCTGGCTGAGCAGCCTTTCAGGTTATGTCGATATAGGACTCGTTTTACTGTGGATATAGATACTTTTGTACTGGTGTCCTCCAGCATCTTCACAAGGTCCTTTGCTGTTGTTCTGGGATTGATTTGCACTTTTCACACCAAAGTACGTTCATCTCTAGGAGACAGAACGCGTCTCCTTCCTGAGCGGTATGACGGCTGCGTGGTCCCATGGTGTTTATWCTTGCGTACTATTGTTTGTACAGATGAACGTGGTACCTTKAAGCGTTTGGAAATTGCTCCCAAGGYTGAACCAGACTTGTGGAGGTCTACCATTTTTATTCTGAGGTCTTGGCTGATTTCTTTTGATTTTACCATGATGTCAAGCAAAGAGGCACTGATTTTGAAGGTAGGCCTTGAAATACATCCACAGGTACACCAATTGACTCAAATTATGTCATTTAGCCTATCAGAAGCTTCTAAAGCCATGACAAAATGTTCTGGATTTTCCCAAGCTGTTTAAAGGCACAGTCAACTTAGTGTATGTAAACTTCTGACCCACTGGAATTGTGATACAGTGAATTATACGTGACATAATCGGTCTGTAAACAARTGTTGGAWAAASTACTTGTCATGCACAAAGTAGATGGCCTAACCGACTTGCCAAAACTATAGTTTGTTAACAAGACATTTGCGGAGTGATTGAAAAACTATTTTTAATGACTCCAACCTAAGTGTTTGTAAACTTCCGACTTCAACTGTAAATATATAAATCACATTTACATTCAGACCCCTTACTCAGTACTTTGTTGAAGCACCTTTGGAAGCTTTTAGTCTTGAGTCTTCTTTAGAATGACACTACAAGCTTGGCACACCTGTATTTGGGGTGTTTCTCACATTCTTCTCTYCAGAACTTCAAGATGTCAAGTTGGATGGGGAGCGTTGCGGCACAGCTATTTTCAGGTCGCTCCAGAGATGTTCGATCAGGTTCAAGTCTGGGCAGACTGGGCCACTCAAGAACATTCAGAGACTTGTCCCGAAGCCACTCCTGCGSTGTCTTGGCTGTGTGCTTTGCGTCGTTGTTCTGTTGGAAGGTGAACCTTCGCCCCAGTCTGAGGTCCTGAGCCCTCTGGAGCAGGTTCTCATCAAAGATGGCTGTACTTTGCTCCATTAAATCTTTCCCTCAATCCTGACTAGTCTCCCAGTCCCTGCTGTTGAAAAACATTCCACAGCATGATGCTGCCACCACGCTTCACCGTASGGATGGTGCCATGTTTCCTGCAGCCGTGAAGCTTGGCATTCAGGCCAAAGAGTTTAATATTGGTTTCATCAAACCAGAGAATCTTGTTTCTCATGGTCTGAGAGACTTTAGGTGCATTTTGGCAAACTCCAAGCGGGCTGTCACGTACCTTTTACTGAGGAGTGGCTTCCGTCTGCCCACTCTACCATTAAGGCCTGATTGGTGGAGTGCTGCAGAGATGGTTGTCCTTATGGAAGGTACTCCCATTTCTAGAGCTCTATCGTGTTCTTGGTAACCTCCCTGACCAAGGCCTCCCGGGTGGCGCAGTGGTCTAGGGCACTGCATCGCAGAGTCTGCCACCAGAGTCTCTGGGTTCGCGCGCAGGCTCTGTCGCAACCGGCCGCGACCGGGAGGTCCGTGGGGCGACGCACAATTGGGCTAGCGTCGTCCGGGTTAGGGAGGGTTTGGCCGGTAGGGATATCCTTGTCTCATCGCGCTCCAGCGACTCCTGTGGCGGGCCGGGCGCAGTGCGCGCTAACCAAGGGGGCCAGGTGCACGGTGTTTCCTCCGACACATTGGTGCGGCTGACTTCCGGGTTGGAGGCGCGCTGTGTTAAGAAGCAGTGCGGCTTGGTTGGGTTGTGCTTCGGAGGACGCATGGCTTTCGACCTTCGTCTCTCCCGAGCCCGTACGGGAGTTGTAGCGATGAGACAAGATAGTAATTACTAGCGATTGGATACCGCGAAAATTGGGGAGAAAAGGGGATAAAATTTAAAAAATATATWATAATAATTTTAAAATAATTWAAAAAACCTCCCTGACCAAGGTCCTTCTCCCCGATTGCTCAGTTTAGCCCGGCGGCCAGCTCTAGGAAGAGACTTGGGGGTTCCAAACCTCTTCCATTTAAGAATGATGGAAGCCACTGTGTTCTTGGGGTCCTTCAATGCTGAAGAAATGTTTGTATCCTCAACACAATCCTGTCTCGGAGCACTATGGACAATTCCTTCAACCGCATGGCTTGGTTTTTGCTCTGATATTGATGGGGGTCACCTTGGGGTTCGTGATAGGGGCTGCACCAAATGATTGCTGTATTATAATAATTGATTATGCTTATGTTGTATTAATAGAAGGGGAAGGGCTATAAGACAACCCCCCACTACATTTACAGGGTCCTGAACCACAGATTAGCAATATATGCATAGATAATGCATTGCCATTTGATTAGATGTTCAGGAGTTATGGCTTGGGGGTAGAAGCCTCTTGGACAAAGACTTGGCGCTCTGGTACCGTTTGCCGTGCGGTAGCAGAGAGAACAGTCTATGACTATGGTGGCTGGATGCTGACAATTTTTAGGGTCTTCCTCTGACACTGCCTGGTATAGAGGTCCTGGATGGCTGGAAGCTTGGCCCCGGTGATGTACTGAGCCGTACGCACTACCCTCTGTAGTGCCTTGTGGTCGGAGGCCGAGAAGTTGCCATTCCAGGCAGTGATGCAACCAGTCAGGATGCCCTCAATGGTGCAGCTGTAAAACCTTTTGAGGATCCGAGGACCAATGCCAAATCTTTTCAGTCTCCTGAGGGGGAATAAGTTTTGTCGTGCACTCTTCACGACTGTCTTGGTGTGCTTGGACCATGTTAGTTTGTTGGTGGCGTGGAACACCAAGSAATTTGAAGCTCTCAACCTGCTCCACTCCAACCCCGTCGATGAGAATGGGGGCATGATCGGTACTTATTTTCCTGTAGTCCACAATCATCTCCTTTGTCTTGATCACATTGAGGGAGAGGTTGTTGTCCTGGCACCACATGGCCAGGTCTCTGACCTCCCTATAGGCTGTCTCATCGTTGTTGGTGATCAGGCCTACCACTGTTGTGTCATCAGCAAACTTAATGATGGTGTTGGAGTCGTGCCTGGACGTGCAGTCATGAGTGGAAGGAAGATGACTGAGCACGCACCACCGAGGGGCCCCTGTGTTGAGGATCAGCGTGGCGTATGTGTTGTTACCTACCTTTACCATCTGGGGGCGTCCCATCAAGAAGTCCTGTATCCAGTTGGAGGGAGGTGTTTAGTCCCAGGGTCCTTAGCTTATTGATGAGCTTTGAGGGCACTATGGTGTTGAATGCTGAGCTGTTGTCAATGAATAGCATTCTCACATAGGTGTTCCTTTTGTCCAGGTGTGAAAGGGCAGTGTGGAGTACAAGAGATTGCAGCATCTGTTGGTATGGTATGCAAATTGGAGTGGGTCTAGGGTTTCTGGGATAATGGTGTTGATGAGTGTCAGAGCCGGTGTAGTACAAGTCGAGAAAAAAAATTAAGATCTTAGTCCTGTATTGACGCTTTGCCTAAAATACGTTTTAGAATAAGGCTGTAACGTTACAAAATGTGGAAGTGTATTGGTCTGAATACTTTCTGAAAGCACTGTAATTCCCTAGGTTAAGGGAGTGGGCTGATATACAGTGCTTTCAAAAAGTATGCATATCCCTTGACTTATTCTACATTTTGTTGTGTTAGTCTGAATTTAAAATGTATTTAATAAAATGTTCTCCCCTCACCCATCTACACACAATACCCCATAATGACAAAGTGAAAACATGTTTTTAGAAATGTTTGCAACTTTATTGAACATTAAATACAGAAAGACCTAATTTGCATGAGTATTCACGCCCCGAGTCAATACTTTGTACAGGCACCTTTGGCAGCGATTACAGTCTGAGTCTTTCTGGGTAAGTCTCTAAGAGCTTTCCACACCTGGATTGTGCAACATTTTTTGCCCATTATTCTTTTCAGAATTCTTCAAGCTCTGTCAAATTGATTGTTCATCATTGCTAGACAACCATTTTCAGCTCTTGCAAAAGATGATCAAGTAGATTTAAGTCAACTTTAACTCGGACACTCAGAAACATTCACCGTCTTCTTGGTAAGCAACTGCAGTATAGATTTTGCCTTGTGTTTCATGTTATTGTGCTGGTGAAAGGTGAATTCCTCTCCCAGTGTCTGGTGGAAAGCAGACTGAATCAGGTTTTCCTCTAGGATTTTGCATGTGCTTAGCTCTATTCTGTMAATTTTTTCATAAACTCTAGTCCTTGCAAATGACAAGCATACCAATAACATGATGCAGCCACCACCATGCTTGAAAATATGTAGAGTGGTACTCAGTAGCGTGTTGTATTGGGTTTGCAACAAACATAAGTACATTTCTTTGCCTTTCGTGCCTTATTGTAAACCGGATGCATGTTTTGGATCAGGTTTTCCTCTAGGATTGTGCCTGTGTTTAGCTCCATTCAGTTTATTTTTATCCTAAAAACTCCTCAGCTGTTAATGATTACAAGCATACCCATAACATGGTCACCACTATGCTTGAAAATATGGCGAGTGTTACTCCGTGATGTGATGGATTGGATTTGCCACAAACATAACACTTTGTATTCAAGACAAAAAGTTCACTGCTTTGCCACATTTTCTGCAGTATTATGTTAGTGCCTTATTGCAATAGGATCATCGTTTTGAAATATGTTCATTCTCTACAGGCTTCCTTCTTTTCACTCTGTCAATAAGGTTGGTATTGTGGAGTAACTACAATGTTGTTGACCCATCCTTAGTTTTCTCCTATCACAGCCATAACTGTTTTAAAGTCACCATTGGCCTCATGGTGAAATCCCTGAGCAGTTTCCTTCCTCTCCGGTAACTGAGTTATGAAGATGCCCTGTATCCTTGTAGTGACTGGGTTGTACTGATACACCATCTCTAAAGTGTAATTAATAACTTCATCATTATCAAAGGGATATTCAAAGTCTGCTCTTAATTTTTTTTTACCCATCTACCAATAGGTGCCGTTCTTGGAAAACCTACCTAGTCTTTGTTTGAATCGTGTTACAAATTCACTGCTTGACTGAGGGACCTTAACAGATAATTGTATGTGTGGATACAGAGATGAGATAGTCATTTAAAAATCATGTTAAAAACTATTATTGCACACAGAGAGAGTACATGCAACGCATTACGTGATTTGTTAAGTAAACGTTTACTCCTGAACTTAGACTTGCCATAACAAAGGGCTTGAAAGTTATTGACTCAGTTTCATTTTTAAATAAATTTATAAAACTGTTTAAAAACATAATTCCACTTTGACATTATGGGGTATTGTGTGTAGGACAGTGACAAGAAATCTAAATTGAATCCATTTTAAATTCAGGCTGTAACACAACAAAATGTGGAATAAGTCAAGGGTGTGAATCCTTTCTGAAGGCACTGTAACTCCTAGCTAAGGCCAGTAGGATGATACAACTCACTAGGTAAGGCCAGTAGGATGATGTAGCTGTGTAGTTTGTCGAACACTGACGTGATCTCTTCATGCACCTCTGCAGCTCCTGGTTCTTAGAGAATGAGAGAGGAGGTACACAAAGGAGCCCTGCACTTTCCTCCAGACTGGGGGAGAATAGAGGAGGATGAGGAGGAAAATACCCACCCACCCCTTTAGATGTAAATACACACACACACACACACACACACACACACCTAATGTAATGAGTACTGACCTTTTGAGCTGGTATGGTAGAATCTTCTGCAGAAAGTGGGTGTAGGATGTGAAAATGATCAGCGAAGTCCTTCAGTTCCCCACAGTCTCCAGTACTGTTACTGTGTCCTCTTGTATGCTCTGGTGTAGTTGCACTAGTCCTTCCTCCAGGGGGCGCACATAGGCTGCATTCCTCATGTAGATACTGGGAGAACTGGGGAGAAGAGAACATCTTACCTACTTCAGACGAAAGCACATATTGTAAGTCACTATGGATAAGAACATCTGCTAAAGGACTAAACATTTTAACATGTAATATGTTTAAAGCGGCAAATCAGCAGTATAAACAATAAAGCTTTCTCCCCGCCCCTAATTGGGTAAAAAGCTGAGGGAGGGCTAGAGAAATGTAACAACTCAAATTCATAGACAGACCTATAGATGCAAGGACTGGGCATCCATGATATCAACATTATAGTTTTAATCATGTTCTGAGGCTATATAGTGTTTGTTAACATTAACTTTGTTTACAAGCATTTCAGTAAACAAGCTTATAATCTGGGTTCTGATGGGTAACAACAGTTGAACTAAGCAAGAACCAATTGGTATAGATGATTAATTTAGAAGTCCAAAAATGTATGTACTAACTGCTGTTGGTCCCTTTAAAGGATGTCGGGGCAGAGACATTGTGTGTGTCCTCACCTTTTGGTTGAGTGGTGAGATGGGTTCGATAGAGGAATCCAGGGGGTAGATGTGCACCCTCTGCTCTGTGTAGGAGTGGAAGTTTAACAGAGCCGCCACTAGGTCCTGGACGAGGCCTAGGGCCTGACCAGCCACGTCTCGGGCCTTCAACTGGAGGAGAGGACAGGGAGAGAGAGAAGATTACTACCAAAACTCTGGACCACATATTCACGCTGACAATGGAGGTTCGAGCACCAACTATTCTATCAAATTCAAGGACAGAATTGAATAATACTGGATATTACTATAGGGCTTCCTCTCACCTGGTGTCTTCTGTTGTGTGGTGGAACATTGAGGCTGTTGTAGTCACTGAATCCTGGAGAAAAAGGGAGGGAAATTTAAAGGGGAGATTTCAGGGTGACAAAAAAGTTGAAATGATTTACTTACAAACTGGCTTAAAGCAGTTTAATGCGCCGAATGATGGCATGTCATAGCGCTGTAGTTCATATAGCATTTTTATAAGGACTAAGTAAGCCATCTATCTAACCAGGACACTGAGCAGAGAGGAGAACAGGGCTCTAGCGTTGAACTTGAACATAGCCTCTGTCATAGCATGACGCATTAGACAGTGCTTCAGTGTGCCTCTTCCTACAGCATCAGTGAGATAGATGTTAAAGAGATTCTCCAGTACTTTTGTATACTTTTTAGTTCTGGAAGTAGTGCTCACGAGACAAAAATGGTCCCAGAAAATGGTGTACTTCGTCACATGAGCAGATATGCACCACGTCATTGTTCTCGCTCTGCTGGGTGTGCATCTTTCGAGCTGTCACTCAAAATGGCGAAGGGCTGAAGCTCATTGGCTAGAAATCAAATTGCTAGGGGGCTAGTCCACGTAGGGTAAATGTTGTGAAAATGACACTGCACATCTTCCAGTTAAGTCGCTTTCAAACTAGGGATTTAATGGTTAACTGAGGTTAGACAGTAATTCTGCTCAGATACTGAACAAAAATATAAACGCAACATGTAAAGTGTTGGTCCCATGTTTCATGAGCTTAAATAAAAGATTCCAGAAATTGCCCATACGCATTTTATTTCTCTAAAATTCTCTGTGAGCATTTCACCTTTCCCAAGATAATCCATCCACCTGACAGGTGTAGCATATCAAGAAGATGATTACACAGGTGCACCTTGTGCTGGGGACAACACTGTAAAATGTGCAGTTTTGTCATATAAACGACAGATGTCTTAAGGAAGTTGAGGAAGCGTGCAATTGGCATTCTGACAGCAGGAATGTCCACCAGAGCTGTTGCCAGAGAATTTAACATATCCACATCCGGCTTCTTCACCTGCGGGATCATCTGAGACCAGCCACCCAGACAGCTGATGAAACTGAGGAGTAAGCCCGCTCTACGGTCGGTTTAGAGAATTTGGCAGTACGTCCAACCGGCCTCACAACTGCAGACCACATGTAACCACGCCAGTCCAAGACCTCCACATCCGGCTTCTTCACCTGCGGGATCATCTGAGACCAGCCACCCAGACAGCTGATGAAACTGAGGAGTATTTCGGTCTGTAATAAAACCCTTTTGTGGGGAAAAACTCATTCTAATTGGCTGTGCCATACTCCCCAGTGGGTAGGCCTGGCTCCCAAGTGGATGGGCTTATGCCCTCCCAGGCCCACCCATGGCTGAGCCCTCACCCAGTCATGTGAAACCCATAGATTAGGCCCTAATGAATTTATATCAATGGACTGAGTTCCTTATATGAACTCTAACTCAGTAAAATTGTTTTAATTGTTGCATGTTGCGTCTATATTTTTTGTTCAGTATAGATTTCGCATGTATGAAATACACAGCGGGAGGMTTAAAAAAATACTTAGTCGCCAACGTTCCGGAGCATGTCTTTAAGTGTAATATGGCATTATTCACCAAAACATGTCATTCACTAACATTAGTAGTATATACACATGTGCTCTCAAATAATTCACAAATCAGTGATGTTTCACTGTTGTGTTCATTAGAGCACACACCACAACAGAAAACAACAAATGAGCAGTTCTTATTGGACCCATCCAGGTAGTCCCTCACTGTTTCAGTCTGTTGTCTTCCGCTTGGTTCCTAATGAACACGATCCGGGGTCGGTGAAATGTTGCATAGTGACCTAATACTCACTGGTGTCGTTGAAGGGCACTTTCTCCTGGATGACACAACTGCTCTGTTTCACCTGTCTGTTGAGCTCTGACTGACACTTCCTCAACTGCTGCTGACTAGAGAGAGAGGACAGCAACACAATTAGACCCAACCAAATCATGAGAAAACTCAAATATAATTACTTGACACATTGGAAGGAATTAACAAAAAAACTGAGCAAACTAGAATGATATTTGGCCCTAAACAGAGAGTACACATTGGCAGAATACCTGACCACTGTGACTGACCCAAACTTAAGGAAAGCTTTGACTATGTACAGACTCAGTGAGCATAGCCTTGCTATTGAGAAAGGCTGCCGTAGGCAGACCTGGCTCTCAAGAGAAGACAGGCTATGTGCACACTGCCCACAAAATGAGGTGGACACTGAGCTGCACTTCCTAACCTCCTGCCAAATGTATGACCATATTAGAGACACATATTTCCCTCAGATTACACAAATCCACAAAGAATTTGAAAACAATCCCAATTTTGATAAACTCCAATATTTACCACAGTGTGCCATCAGAGCAGCAGGATTTGTGACCCATTGCCACAAGAAAAGGGCAATCAGTGAAGAACAAACACCATTGTAAATTCAACCCATATTTGTTTATTTTCCCTTTTTTACTATTTGCACATCGTTACAACACTGTATATCTACATAATCTGACATTTGTAATGTCTATTATTTTGGAACTTCTGTGTATGTAATGTTTACTGTTAATTTTTATTGTTTATTCAACTTTTGTATATTGTCTACTTCACTTGCTTTGGCAATGTTAACATACGTTTTCCATGCCAATAAAGCCCTTAAATTGACATTGAATTGAGAGAGAAGAGGATGGAGGGAGAGAGGGAGAGAAGAGGATAYAGGGAGGGGGAGAGAGGAGGGAGGGGAGAGGAAAGGAGAAATAGTCAARGACCGCTCAGTGACCATACTAAATGCGACCCCATATGCATTATTCTAACCCTCATTATTGCTTCATTTTAAGTCCTCTACTATAGAAATATAATAAGGTTTTTACCATTCCTCTGTCTGAACTCTGCACTCATTAGTTTCCCCCTCCAGAGTCTGGGATTTCACCTGTAAGACACAGCAAATGGCATCATGTATTACATCATCAATAACAAATTCATGAGTTTAGCCCCTCTCATCCTCCTTCAATTATTCTCCCTCCATTTCACCTCTAGTCTGGCCTTGGCACTCTGTAGTCTCTCGATAGTGTCCATGTATTTGGAGGCGAGTCCGTCCACTATGGCCTGGTGCTGTTCATGGTCTCTCTCCAGCTCCTCCAACCGGACCTTCAGCTGGGCCTCCTGCTGCCTGTGCTGCTCATCAGCCTCATAGAACTTAGAACAGAAAATAACTTTATTGTCCATCCAAGGATAAAATATTTATTTGTGCATTACCTTAGAAGAATCATAAAAACATCATCCATAGACATGAACAGACCAGCACACAAAATCAACTGGTCAAATACATAATTATGTACACATATTCAAACCATTAGTCTCTTGGTATACACTAGTCCATACATGCATACACTCCCATGCCTCAGAGACAGACCTGGATGTGAAGCCTCTCGTTCTCCTGGATCTTCTTATGCAGGTCCTCATCAAACACACTCTGGGTCTGCTGCAAGCCCTGCTGGGAGGGGGAGTCCCCTTTGTTCTGGTGGAGAAAAAGTACCTTTGAGATTCACTACATTGCAGTCGAACTGATGAGAATCACTGATCGACAAATCAACTTTGCATCCCAAATGACATGTCTGATTGTGGGGTGTACCCTATTCCTTCTCTAATATATGCCATTTTAGCAGGCGCCTTAATCCAAAGCAATTTACAGTCATGTGTGCATATTTTTACGTATGGGTGATCCCGGGAATCAGACCCACTACCCTGCCGCTGCAAGCGCCATGCCTTAACAACGGAGAAAGAGGACCAGTGTCTGTCTCTACCTTGCTCTTCTTGCCCTTGGCTTCGCTGGCAGCCAGTTCCTCCTGCAGCAGCTCTACCCTCTTAGCCAACTGCTGGTTCCTGAAGGTGAGACTATCCATCTCCTGCTCCACCTTCCTCAGGCTCTGCTCTCGCTGCTTCATCTGCTCCTGTAGTATATGGGTGGAGAAGACGCTCAGTGAGGGCTCAACACATACAATGACATTGACTGAACGCTAGGGCTGTTGCAGTGACCGTATTATCGCCACACCGGCAATCATGTGTCATGACCGCAGTCATACTCCATGTGACCGTTGAGTCACAGTGATCTCCTCTATGCACTAGTAGTATCATGCATTAGTAGTACCCAACTTGCTAACTACCATCAGGTCGTTAATGGCCTGGTACTCAGGGCTCTATCGTTCCTCTAACCACTGATACATTTTCCCCCCACCTTTATTTAACCAGGTAGGCCAGTCGAGAACAAGTCAAATGGAAAATCTCCTCAAACACATCATCAAAACAGTGTCATGTGTTTAAAACACACTGTTAGGCTACATGTTTTAACTTCACTGTGATCCATTTGAAGAAAGAGGTTCCACAGATTGAAAGTGAGTGGAAAACATAGTGAAAGTTGTTTTTTCCATCAAGGACCACTTTGGAAACAAGCATTTTAATTAATACTTTCAAGTGATATCCTCTGGGTCCACATTGTACATTTTGTTCTATATGTCTGTTACCCAAAATAAATTAAATGCTCGTTGTAGATGCTTCAGAGCCAAACATGTCTGGGCTGATTTCTATATGCAGTCCTGTGTGAAGTGTCCTTATCAGCCCAGACATTTCTATATGCAGTCCTGTGTGAAGTGTCCTTATCAGCCCAGACATTTCTATATGCAGTTGTGTGTAGTGTCCTTATAGCCAGACATTTCTATATGCAGTCCTGTGTGAAGTGTCCTTATCAGCCCAGACATTTTATATGCAGTCCTGTGTGAATGTGTCTTATCAGCCCAGACATTTCTTATTGCAGTCCTGTGTGAAGTGTCCTTATAAGCCCAGACATTTCTATAGTGCAGTCCTGTGTGAAGTGTCCTTATAGCCCAGAACTTTCTATATGCAGTCCTGTGTGAAGTGTCCTTTATAAGCCCAGACATTTCTATATGCAGTCCTGTGTGAAGTGTCCTTATCAGCCCAGACATTTCTATATGCAGTCCTGTGTGAAGTGTCCTTAATAGCCCAGACATTTCTATATGCAGTCCTGTGTGAAGTGTCCTTATCAGCCCAGACATTTCTATATGCATCCTGTGTGAAGTGTCCTTATAAGCCCAGACATTTCTATATTGCAGTCCTGTGTGAAGTGTCCTTATCAGCCCAGACATTTCTATTATGCGTCCTGTGTGAAGTGTCCTTATAGCCCAGAATTTCTTCATATGCAGTCCTGTGTGAAGTGTCCTTTCGGCCCGATGTATCGCCAGACATTTCTATAGTGCAGTCCTGTGTGAAGTGTCCTTATGACGCGCCAACATCTCTTTTCTATATGCAGTCTGCTGTGAAGTGTCCTTATCAGCCCAGACATTTCTATATGCAGTCCTGTGTGAAGTGTCCTTATCAGCCCAGACATTTCTATAGCAGTCCCTGTGTGAAGTGTCCTTATCAGCCCAGACTTTCTATATGCAGTCTGTGTGAAGTGTCCTTTATCAGCCAGAAATTTCCTTTATGCAGTCCTGTGTGAAAGCAGAGTTTTGATGGTTGCCACTAAAAAGAGGATCCCAGCTACTACATGTATTTCTCAGCTGCTCCCCTATAAAACCGGAGTAGCCTACCCATTCAATTCTCTGGCAACAGCTCTGTTGGAAATTCCTGCAGTCAGCATGCCAATTGCACACTCATTCAAAACTTGAGTAATCTGTGTCATTGTGTTGTGTGATAACACTGCACATTTTAGAATGTGCTTTTATTGTGCCCAGCACAGATGCACCTATGTATTGATCATGTTGTTTAAAAAGCTTCTTGATATGCCACACCTGTCAGGTGGATGGATTATTTTAACGAAGGATAAATGCTCACTAACAGGGAGATAAACAAATTTATGCACCAAAT
>NC_036858.1:70848500-70855114 GCF_002910315.2 Salvelinus sp. IW2-2015 | reverse complement strand
CCTTTCGGTACCTCTTACCACTAGGCTACTGCCTCTAACACTAGGCTACCTGCTCCTAACCACCGATAGTTACGAGACCTGTAATACTGCTTGCCTCACCATAGGCTACCTGCCTCAACCACTAGGGCTACCTGCCTCTAACCATAGGCAACCTTGCCGCCCAAAAGTAATAAAGTCTAGACAAAAAAGACAGTACATGGATCAATGTCAGAGACCAGGATTCAACCTTTATTTCTTTTGATTGAACCCTATCTACCACTAAGTTGATGAAAACACGCTCATTCCCATGTACAGCAACAACCGGAATAGTTACAGGGCGAGAGAAAGAACAATCCAGGAAACTGGAGATGATTAGACGTGACCGTGATGGTATGAGGGCCAGATTGGGAATTTAGCCATACACCAGGGGTAACACCCCTACTCTAACAATAAGTGTTTAACGTCCCATCCAAAAAGACGGCACCCTGCACAGGCAATGACCCCAATCACTGCCTGGGCATTGGGTAAAAAAATAAATTGACAAAGAGGAAAGGTGCCTCTACTGGCCCTACAACACCACCTCCAGCAGCATCTAGGACCACCGGACCAACCCTGCTTAGCTTCAGAGGCAAGCCAGCATGGGCCGCAGGCAGGTGGTACTCCCAACAGGGGCTGCCAGCAGGGGTGGTAACTCTACCAACAGTGGGCTGCAGCAGGGGTGGTAACTCTACCAACACGTGGGCGCGCCAGGGGGTGTACTCCACCAACAGTGGCTGCAGGCAGGAGGGGTGGTAACTTACCAACAGTGGCTGCAGCAGGGGTGGTAACTCTACCAACAGTGGGCTGCAGCTTGTTCGAGGGTAAACAGGGATTTGTCAAGACTCACCAAACTGAAGATTGATTAGAGCTCAATTGAAGCTATAGGGTGTAAAACCTCTGGTTAATCGCAAACAGTGAGTAGTGTTCTGTGAGGTCTCGCAGCAGATGGTGCAATATGGTGGTGTAACTTACCCCAGACTACTAGGTGAAGGGCTGCAGACCAGTCTGTCAAAAGAAGAGAGAAGGTGGAGGTAACGGTCTGACAACAGTGGCTGAGTACGAGGGGTGTTAACTCCACCAACGATGAGGCGCGAGGAGCAGGCCGATGGTAACCTCCGGCCACCACAGTGGGGCGAGCGAAGGCAGCAGAGAGTGGTAACTCACCAACAGGTGGGCCGCGCCAGGGACAGCGGGATGGTAACTCCACCAACCAGTGGCTGCAGCAGGGTGGTAACTCTAACCAACCAGGCTGCAGTGCAGGGTGGTACTCCACCAACAGTGCGGCCGCCAGCGTAGTGTCAGACCCGTGGGTAACTCTACCAACAGTGGGCTGCAGCAGGGTGCGAGAACAGCGGACTAATTAATTGTCAGAACCCAGAAGGATGAGGCAGACACAGCAGTACTAGAGAGGTGGTGGGTAATTAGGTAAAGATCTAACCAACCAAATCGTTCTGCAGGCCAAAAGAAACTTAAACCACAGATGCCGCTCCAGAAAACTTAAAGAGTGGTAAAACGCCCATTCTAACCACAGAGGCACAAATGATGGGCACCGCTCCTCAGCAACAAGATACAAAAACGTTGGCATCAAACAATCTACCAAAAGTGGAGGCGTAGCAGGGTGTTTAAAAAAGTTAGTTATTAAAAAAAACAGCAGGGAGGAAAAAACAGAACCTCGATTAAACTCCAACCAAGACAGATCGGGCACTGCCAGTCAGCAAGATAATACACGTGGTAACTCCTACCAAAGTGGGCTGCAGCAGGTAAAGAACTTAACCAACTACAGAGTGGCGCCAGAGCAGGGGAGAACCGTCTGGGTGAAAATTCGCAATAAACCATCGACAGAATGGCCGGAGCAGGGTGGTAACTCTTACCAACAGTGGCGTGCAGCAGGTGTGAACACATGAACCGAGATGGGGAAACCGCCTATAGCTCGGAGGTGGTAATCTAACAACAGTGAATAAAACAGAGCCGGCCTTGGGCTAGGGCAGGGCTGGTGGGTGAACGTCTACAGACAGTGGCCTGCAGCAGCGGGTCGTAACTCTACCATACAGTGTGGCTGCAGCAGGTGTTAAAACATTGACAGTGGGGCGGCGCAGCCAGCTAAGGTCTTACAAACAGGTGTGAAGCAACGAACTGAGGAACACCACTAGGGTTTAAATCCCAAACTAACAAGGGACTCGAAACCTACGGAGGTTGCAGAACAATAAATTAGAGCAAGGAAAAACAAGGAAGGTTACAAAACTGGCCCAAAGAGCATGGGGTGGTGCCAAGGGACACTAGTGACCAAAACCCGAACATCTTGCCTAAGAATAACCATCCTGACAGAGGACAGTAGAGAGAGAGATGAGAGAGACGAGAGGCCGCCGAAGCAGGAGATTAATCTTACACAGAGAGAGGAGTGAGGACTGGAGAGACAGGAGAGAGAGAGGAGAGAGATGAAAGGACGAGAGTGAGGAGACGAGAGGGGTTAAACCTCTACCAGCCAGGTGAGAGGAGAGAGGCCGCCGAGGACCAGCGCGACGAGGGAGAGAAGAGAGGTCAACAGAGAGAGCAGAGAGAGAAGAGAAGACGAGAGAGAGGAGAGAGAGAGAGAGAGAGAGAGAGAGAGAGAAGAGAGAGAGAGAAAAGAGAAAAACGAGAGAGAAAGAGAGAAAGAGGAGAAAGAGAGAAAGAGAGAGAAGAGAGAAGAGCGAGAGAGAAAAAGAGAGAGTGAAAGAGGGAGGAGAAGGAGAGTGAAGAGATGAAGAGAGAGGAAGAAGAGAAGAGAGAGAGAGAAAGGGATAGAGAGAGGAGGATAGAGAGGGGAAGAGAGAGGGAGAGAGGAGAGATAAAGGAGAAAAGGAGAAAGAGAGAAAGGAGAGAGTGAAAGGGAGAGAGAGAGGAGGGCGGGGGGGGGGAGAGAAATGGCATGAGCATTTGTGTTTAGTCAGCTGTCCATCTCTCAGCACCCTTAGCAACTGATCTTACAACAGCTCTTTGTAAAGACCAAGTTACTGACAGAAACCTGCAGGTGGCTGCAGTGAACACAGCTAGTCTTTATCACACACATACTATAATCACGCACATACTAACAGGGGTCATTATAGTTCCCCATTCATTGTAATAAGCAGCACTGAGCCCGTATTTAGTCACACCTGGTAATACAGAACAATAGTAATGGTGTCTTTTTGTACACACTAATTCCGCCATGGCTCGTTGGCCAAAGCCTATGCGGATATAACGTTTTTTGGGGGGGTTTTGGGTAAATGSCAAAAATAAGATCTGTGATTAACAGACTTAGGAGATCTTATACATTTTCTTCTACGAGATCATTTTYATCAGCTTTCGTCACTTTTTGTGAATTTTTAAGCATTTATGTAATCAAAACAAGCACATTAAGTACATAAAGGCTTCATAGTTCATAAAGGTCATGTTAACTGACTGATATTATCTCAGAGAACAAACCCCGTAAGGTCTCCTAAGCCTGGGTTATCCTCACACCTTATTTCCTGTGTGTATCCCAAAACCCTATTCTTTCCCCATTCATTTACCCCATAAGAATGGCCAAACGAACCAGAGGTAACTCATTTCCGTTTTTTAGGGAAACAAACCAGCAAGCTCTATAGACCATGTTACTATCAGACGTTACTACCATGTTACTAACCTTTACGATCACATACTAGCTCAGTTCAAATGCTGTCGACCGAGTGTTTGGTTGCCACTAACATTGTTCAGCAGCATTTAACACCACGGTCAAAGTGAGAGTGAGTCCATGATGAGTTTGTCTTAAAAAATATATATATATATTTCACGTCTTTAACTAGGCAAGTCAGTTGACGGCCTACCAAAAGGCCTCCTGCGGGGAGCTGGGGTAACAATAGAAGAAGAAAAATATATATACATATATAGGCCAAAACACGCATCACGACAAGAGAGACACAACACTACATAAAGAGAGATCTAAGACAACAACATAACAAGGCAGCAACACATGACAACACAGCATGGCAGCAACACAACATGACAACCACATGGTATCAACACAACATGGCAGCAGCACAAAACATGGTACAAACATTATTGGGCGCAGACAACAGCACAAAAATGTGACTGGCATAACAGGTGTTGTATGTGGAGGATGAGGGCTGCAGTAGATATCTCAGATAGGGGAGAGTGAGGGTTTTATAAATAAGAATCAACCAGTGGGTCTTGCGACAGGTATACAGAGATCAGTTTACAAAGRAGACCAGTTTACAAAGGAGTTGTAACGGCTTTCTTCCTGGGATGAAGGAGAGGACCAAAACGCAACGCGGCTAGTGTTCAACATTTTTAATAAAGAATAAGAACGTGAACACTACAAGCTACAAAACAATAAATGTGAAAACCGAAAACAGTCCTATCTGGTGCAGAACACAAAGACAGAAAACAATCACCCAMMAACCAACAGTGCAAACAGGCTACCTTAATATGGTTCCCAATCAGAGACAATGACAAACACCTGCCTCTGATTGAGAACCATATTAGGMCAAACAACAAACCCAACATAGAAACACAAAACATAGAATGCCCACCCAGCTCACGTCCTGACCAACTAAACAAAGACTAAACAAAGGAAATRAGGTCAGGAACGTGACAGGAGTATAGAGTGCAGTGATGTGTCCTATAAGGAGCATTGGTTGCAAATCTGATGGCCGAGTGGTAAAGAACATCCAGCTGCTCGAGAGCACCCTTACATGCCAATCTATAAATTACGTCTCCATAATAAAAAATAAAAAATAAATGTAGCCTTTATTTAACTAGGCAAGTCAGTTAAGAACAAATTCTTATTTACTATGACGGCCTACCGGGGAACAGTGGATTAACCGCCTTTTTCAGGGGCAGAACGACAGATTTTCACCTTGTCAGCTCAGGGATTCAATCCAGCAACCTTTTGGTTACTGGCCCAACGCTCTAACCACTAAGCTACCTGCCATAATCTAGCATGGGTAGGACGGTCATCTGAATCAGGGTTAGTTTGGCAGCTGGGTGAAAGACGAGTGATTACGATAGAGGAAACCAAGTCAAGCTTTAACATTAGCCTGCAGCTTTGATATGTGCTGARAGAAGGACAGTGCACCGTCTAGCCATACTCCCAAGTACTTGTATGAGGTGACTACCTCAAGCTCTAAACACTCAGAGGTAGTAACCTGTGGGGAGAGGGGCATTCCTCTTACCAAACCACATKACCTTTATTTTGGAGGTGTTCAGAACAAGGTTAAGGGCAGAGAAAGCTTGTTGKACACTAAGAAAGCTTTGTTGTAGAGCATTTAACACAAAATCCGGGGGAGGGGCCAGCTGTGTATAAGACTGCATCATCTGCATATAAATGGGTGAGAGAGTGCTTCCTACTGCCTGAGCAGTAGGAAGTTGAGAAGAGTGTGGGCCCTAGGATCAAGCCTTGGGGTACTCCCTTGGTGACAGGCAGTGGCTGAGACAGCAGATGTTTTGATTTTATACACTGCACTCTTTGAGAGAGGTAGTTTGCAAACCAGGCCAAAGACCCCTCAGAGACAACAATACTCCTTAGCCAGCCCACAAAAGTTAAATGGTCTACTGTATCAAAAGCTTTGGCCAAGTCAATAAAAATAGCAGCACAACATTGCTTATAATCAAGGGCAATGGTGACATCATTGAGGACCTTCAAGGTTGCAGTGACACATCCATAACATGGAGTTAAGATACTTAGCTTGTCTGTCATCCTCACTTTCATCCTCAGGGTCATCCACAGAGGTCCACACTGATGTCTGAAGGTCTGAAGATATCTATAGCAGAGCTCTCCAACCCTGTTCCTGGAGAGCTACCCTGCTGTAGGTTTTAACTCCAACCCTGTTCCTGGAGAGCTACCCTGCTGTAGCTCCTAGTCGGGACCCAGCCCTAACACTTCTCTCTTCCGGCTCCTTAGTCTGGACCCAGGCTTAACACTTCTCTCTTCCGGCTCCTTAGTCTGGGACCCAGGCCCTAACACTTCTCTCTTCCGGCTCTTAGTCTGGGACCAGGCCCTAACACTTCTCTCTTCCGGCTCCTTAGTCTGGGACCCAGGCTAACACTTCTCTCTTCCGGCTCCTTAGTCTGGAACCCAGGCCCTAACACTTCTCTCTTCCGGCTCCTTAGTCTGGAACCCAGGCCCTAACATTTCTCTCTCCGGCTCCTTAGTCTGGGACCCAGGCTTTAAACACTTCTCTCTTCCGGCTCCTTAGTCTGGGACCCAGGCCCTAACACTTCTCTCTTCCGGCTCCTTAGTCTGGGACCCAGGCCTAACACTTCTCTCTTCCGGCTCCTTAGTCTGGAACCCAGGCCCTAACACTTCTCTCTTCCGGCTCCTTAGTCTGGAACCAGGCCCTAACACTTCTCTCTTCCGGCTCCTTAGTCTGGAACCCAGGCCCTAACACTTCTCTCTTCAGGCTCCTTAGTCTGGGACCCAGGCCCTAACACTTCTCTCTTCGGCTCCTTAGTCTGGACCCAGGCCCTAACACTTCTCTCTTCTCTGGCTCCTTAGTCTGGACCCAGGCCCTAACACTTCTCTCTTCCGGCTCCTTAGTCTGGAACCCAGGCCCTAACACTTCTCTCTTCCGGCCTCC
>NC_036858.1:70834071-70843214 GCF_002910315.2 Salvelinus sp. IW2-2015 | reverse complement strand
TCTCTGCGAGGCTCCTTAGTCTGGGACCCAGGCCCTAACACTTCTCTCTTCCGGCTCTCTTAGTCTGGAACCCAGGCCCTAACACTTCTCTCTTCCGGCTCCTTAGTCTGGGACCCAGGCTTTAACACTTCTCTCTTCCGGCTCCTTAGTCTGGAACCCAGGCCCTAACACTTCTCTCTTCCGGCTCCGTAGTCTGGGACCCAGGCCCTAACACTTCTCTCTTCCGGCTCCGTAGTCTGGGACCCAGGCCCTAACACTTCTCTCTTCCGGCTCCTTAGTCTGGACCCAGGCGCCTAACACTTCTCTCTTCCGGCTCCTTAGTCTGGAACCCAGGCCCTAACACTTCTCTCTTCAGGCTCCTTAGTCTTGGACCCAGGCCCTAACACTTCTCTCTTCCGGCTCCTTAGTCTGGAACCCAGGCCCTAACACTTTCTCTCTTCCGGCTCCGTATCTGGACCCAGGCCCTAACACTTCTCTCTTCCGGCTCCTTAGTCTGGAACCCAGGCCCTAACACTTCTCTCTTCCGGCTCTTGCTCTTAAGGGCCTAGAAGGGATAAGGTGTGAGCTCCTCCTCTAACAGGTACCACTGTGCTCCGCGCCACACACACACACACACACACACACACACACACACACACACACACACCACACACACACACACAACACACACACACACACACACACACACACCACACACACACACACACACACACACACCACACACACACACACCAGGGATCCCACTGTGCTCGCTCAGCCCTCAGCCTGGCTCCAGCTGTGGCGTCGGTAGGGCCCATCAGCCATCTGTCCTTGACCAACAGAGATCAAGACAGCCACACTGTCATTGGAGCAGGTGCACCCCCCCCCCCCCCCACAACACACACACACACACACTGGATGAGCAGGGATGAGGTCAAATGGGGGGAAGGGTAGTCATGCAGGCAGTTGTTTTCTACCATGCCTAGCAACGGCGTCCCATTTCCTGGGTTTTTGGGTGACAAGGCAGGCATCATGTTCCCCTTGGTTGGTGTGGTGGTGGTGGTGGCCCCTCCCTCATACTCTTTTTCTGTCTCTAACTGTCCTATTTATGATAATGAGCCATCTGCCCTCCCTGATCACAGCCGCCCAAACCGGGGAGGGGGCGGGGGAGCAGGGGGTAGGGAGGTGGGTGGGGAGACATCTCTGACAGACTCCTGGCGGGACGCAGAGACAAAGACTCCTCCTTTGCCTGTTGTATTTGTTTCTGTCTTCCATCCTGTACGTTCAATCCAGTCCTGTTCCTGGAGAGATACCATCCTGTAGGTTCACTCCAACCCTGTTCCTGGAGAGCTACCGCCTGTAGGTTCACTCCAGTCATGTTTCTGGAGAGCTACCATCCTGTAGGTTCACTCCAACCCTGTTTCTGGAGAGCTACCATCCTGTAGGTTCACTCCAACCCCTGTTCCTGGAGAGCTACCATCCTGTAGGTTCACTCCAACCCTGTTCCTGGAGAGCTACCGTCCTGTAGGTTTTATCTCCAACCCTGTTCCTGGAGAGCTACCGTCCTGTAGGTTTTAACGCCAACCCTGTTCCTGGAACTATCGTCCTGTAGGTTCCCTCCAACCCTAATCTAGCGCACTTTATTCTAATAATTAGCTGTTGATAAACTGAATCAGGTTAGTTACAACTGGGGTTAGAATGAAAGACCCGGAAGAGAGAAGTGTTAGGGCCTGGGTTCCAGACTAAGGAGCCGGAAGAGAGAAGTGTTAGGGCCTGGGTCCCAGACTAAGGAGCCAGAAGAGAGAAGTGTTAGGGAAATATCACATTTCCATAAGTATTCAGACCCTTTACTCAGTACGTTGAAGCACATTTGGCAGCGACTACAGACTCGAGTCTTCTTGGGTATGACGCTACAAGCTTGGCACACCTGTATTTGGGGAGTTTCTCCCATTCTTCTCTGCAGATCCTCTCAAGCTCTGTCAGGTTGGATGGGGAGCGTCGCTGCATAGCTATTTTTAGGTCTCTCCAGAGATATTCGATCGCATTCAAGTATGGGCTCTCGCTGGGCCACTCAAGACATTCAGAGACTTGTCCTGAAGCCACTCCTCAAATCAAATCAAAGTTTATTTCTCACGTGCGCCGAATACAACAGGTGTAGACCTTATAGTGAAATGCTTACTTACTAACCAATAGTGCAATTTCAAAGTTACATTTTTTTATTAAATAAAAAGGTATTAGGTGAAGAAATAAGTACAACAGTAAAAAGACAGTGAAGAATAACAGTAGCGAGGCTATATACAGTAGCGAGGCTATAACAGTAGCAAGGCTAGTATATCCACCGGTTAGTCGGGCTGATTGAGGCAGTATGTACATGTAGATATGGTTAAAGTGACTATGCATATATGATAAACAGAGAGTAGCAGCAGTGTAAAAGAGGGGTTGGCGGGGCAAATAGTCTGGGTAGCCATTTGATTACCTGTTCAGGACTCTATGGCTTGGGKGTAAAAACTATTGAGAAGCCTTTTTGTCCTAGACTTGGCACTCCGGTACCACTTGCCATGTGGCAGTAGAGAGAACAGTCTATGACTGAGGTGGCTGGGGTGGCTGGGGTCTTTGACAATKTTCTGACAACGCCTGGTGTAGAGGTCCTGGATGGCAGGCAGCTTGGCCCCAGTGATGTACTGGGCCGTACGCACTATCTTCTGTAGTGCCTTGCGGTCAGAGGCTGAGCAATTGCCGTACCAGGCAGTGATGGAACCAGTCAGGATGCTCTCGATGTTGTAGCTGTAGAACCTTTTGAGGATCTCAGGACCCATGCCAAATCTTTTTAGTTTCCTGAGGGGGAATAGGCTTTGTTGTTCCCTCTTCACGACTGTCTTGGTGTGTTTGGACCATTCTAGTTTGTTGGTGATGTGGACACCAAGGATCTTGAAGCTCTCAACCTGCTCCACTACAGCCCCGTCAATGAAAATGGGGGCGTGCTCGGTCCTCCTTTTTCTGAAGTCCACAATCATCTCCTTAGTCTTGGTTACATTGAGGAATAGATTGTTCATCTGGAACCACCCGGCAAGGTCTCTGACCTCCTCCCTATAGGCTGTCTCATCGTTGTCGGTGATCAGGCCTACCACTCACGTCTGAAAACGTAATGATGGTGTTGGAGTTGTGCCTGGCCACACAGTCTTGGGTGAACAGGGAGTACAGGAGGGGACTGAGCATGCACCCCTGAAAGGCTCCAGTGTTGAGGATCAGCGTGGCGGATGTGTTGCTACCTACCCTCACCACCTGGGGGCGGCCCGTCAGGAAGTCCAGGATCCAGTTGCAGAGGGAGGAGTTTGGTCCCAGGTTCCTTAGCTTAGTGATGAGCTTTGAGGGTACTATGGTGTTGAATGCTGAGCTGTAGTCAAATAATAGCATTCTCACGTAGGTGTTCCTTTTGTCCAGGTGGGAAAGGGCAGTGTGGACTGCAATAGAGATTGCATCATCTGTGGATCTGTTKGGGCGTTACGCAAATTGGGGTGTGTGTCTAGGGTTTCTGGGATAATGGTGTTGATGTGAGCCATTACCCGCCTTTCAAAGCACTTCATGGCTATGGACGTGAGTGCTATGTGTCGGTAGTCATTTAGGCAGGTTGCCTTCGTGTTCTTTTACTGAGGTGTGGCTTTCGCCTGGCCACTTTACCATAAAGGCCTGATTGTTGAAGTGCTGCAAAGATGGTTGTCCTTCTGGAAGGTTCTCCCATCCCCACGTAGGAACTCTAGAGGTCTCTCAGAGTGACCATCAGGTTCTTGGTCACGTCCCTGACCAAGGCCCTTCTCCCCCGATTGCTCAGATTGGCCGTGCGGCCAGCTCTGGGAAGAATCTTGGTGGTTCCAGACTTCTTCCATTTAAGAACGATGGAGGCCACTGTGTTCTTGGGGACCTTTAATGCTGCAGATATTTTTGGTACCCTTCCCCAGATCTTTGCGTCGGCCAAATCATGTCCCGGAGCTCTACATACAATTCCTTCAACCTCATGGCTTGGTTTTACCTCTGACATGCACTGTGAAGTCTGGGATTTTATATAGACAGGTGTGTGCCTTTCCAAATCATGTTCAATCAATTGAATTTACCACAGGTGGACTCCAATCAAGTTGTAGAAACATCTCAAGAATGATCAATGGAAACAGGATGAACCCGAGCTCAATTTCGAGTCTCATATTTGAGGGTCTGAATACTTTTGTAAATAAGGTATTTCTGTTTTTTAGTTTTAATACATTTTCAAACATTTCTAAAAACCTGCTTTCACTTTGTCAGTATGGGGTATTGTGTGTAAATTAATGAGGATTCTTTTTTTATTTAATCCATTTTAGAATAAGGCTGTAATGTAACAAAATGAAGAAAAAGTCAAGTGGTCTGAAAACTTTCTGAATGCACTGTATCTTCTCTCACCCTGAAGCTGAAAAGACTCACGTTTCAAGGCCTCTGGATCCTAGTACAGATCAAATAGAGGACCAGACTGGGGCAATTCTCCCTGTCCGTGGAATGCCATTCAGCTCAGTGTTTTTCATCATGAATCTTGTTCTGGAGGCAGCTCTGCAGAGTGGTCAATAGCTAGCACAGCCACAAAGTCATAACATCTGATGTTAAACCTAACCAATTTTGACTTTTCAGCTGGCCCATCTTGTGGAAATTTCTCAGTTTTGCCTCTAGGACAAGACTCATCTCAATAAAAATGAACCTGCTTCAAGACCCCACAACATTGAGAAACAAATTCAATTAAATGTTATTCGTCACATGCTTCGTAAATCACAGGTATGGACTAACAGTGAAATGCTTACTTACGGGGCCCTTCCCAACAATGCAGAGAGAAAGAAAATTCATAGAAAAGTAAAACCAGTAATAATAAAGTAATAATAGATACATAATGAGTAACRATAACTTGGCTATATACAAGGGGTACCAATACCTAGTCGATGTGCAGGGGTATGAGGTAATAACTTGGCTATATACAAGGGGCACCAGTACTGTGTCGATGAGAACTTGGCTATACACACGTGGTATCAGTACTGAGTCAATGATAAGTTGGCTATATACAAGGGGTACCGGTACTGAGTCAATGATAACTTGGCTATATACACGTGGTCAGTACTGAGTCAATGATAACTTGGCTATATACAAGGGGTACCAGTACTGAGTAGATGTGTAGGGGTACGAGGTAATAACTTGCCTATATACAAGGGGTACCAGTACTGAGTAGATGTGCAGGGGTACGAGGTCATTGAGGTAGACATTGAGGTAGAAAATTATGCAAAAAGGGTCAACGCAGATAGTCCCGTTAGCTATTTAGTTAACTATTTAACTAACTATTTAGCAGTCTYATGGCTTGGGGCTAGAAGCTGTTAGGGTCCTGTTGGTTCCAGACTTTATGCATCGGTACTGCTTGCCATGCGGTAGCAGAAAGAACAGTAAATTACTTGGTGGGCTGGAGTCTTTTTTGGGCCTTCCTCTGACACCGCCTGGTATATAGGTGATGGATGGCAGGGAGCTCGGCCCCAGTGATGTACGGGGCCGAACGTATTACCCTCTGTAGCGCCTCGTGGTCGTCTGCCAAGCAGTTGCCATACCAAGCGGTGATCCAGCCARTCAAGATGCTCTCAATGTTGATCTGTAGAACTTTTTGAGGATCWGAGGGCCCATGCCAAATCTTTTCAACTTCCTGAGCGGGAAGAGGCATTGTGATGCCCTCTTCATGACTGTGTTGGTGTGTTTGGACCATGATAGATCCTTAGTGATGATAGATCCTTGAAGCTCTCAACCCGCTCCACTTCAGCCCCTCATCGATGTGAATGGGGGCGTGCTCGGCCCTCTGTTTCCTGTCGTCCACRATCAKCTCCTTTGTCTTGCTGATATTGAGGGAGAGGTTGTTGTCCTGGCACCACACTGCCAGGTCTCTGACCTCCTCCCTATAGGCTGTCTCATCATCATCGGTGATCAGGCCTACCACTGTTGTGTAATTAGCTATCGTAATGATGGTGTTGGAGTCGTGCTTGGCCACGCAGTCGTAGGTTAACAGGGAGTTCAGGAGGGGACTAAGTACGCAACCCTGAGGGGCCCCCGTGTTTAGGGTCAGCGTGGCGGATGTGTTGTTGCCTACCTTTACCACCTGGGGGCAGCCCATCAGAAAGTCCAGGATCCAGTTGCAGAGGGTGGTGTTTAGTCCCAGGGTCATGAGCTTAGTGATGAGCTTGGAGGGCCCTAAATTGATGAATGCTGAGCTGTAGTCAATGAACAGCATTCTCAAGTAGGTGTTCTTTTTGTCCAGGTGTGAAAGGGCAGAGTGGAGTGCAATAGAGATTGTGTCATCGGTGCATCTGTTGGGGCGGTATGCAAATTGGAGTGGGTCCAGGGTGTCTGGGATGATGGTGTTGATCTGAGCCATGACCAGCCTTTCAAAGCATATCATGGCTACAGATGTGAGTGCTTTGGGGTGATAGTCATGTTACMTTGGCGTGCTTAAAACATGTACTGTAGGTATTACAGACTGAGTCAGGGAGAGGATTATAATGTCAATGAAGACACTTGCCAGCTGGTCAGCGCATGCTCTGAATACTCATCCTGGTAATCCGTCTGGGCCTCCAGCCTTGTGAATGTTAACCTGTTTAAAGGTCTTACTCACATCGGTTACGGAGAGCGAGACCACACAGTCGTCCGGAACAGTTGATGCTCACAAGCATAGTCCAGTGTTGCTTGCCTCGAAGCGAGCATAGAAGGCATTTAGCTCGTCTGGTAGGCCCACGTCACTGGGCAGCTCACGGCTGGGCTTTCCTTTGTGATCCGTGATAGTTTGCAAACCCTGCCACATTAGTAGGATTCAGTGTTGTAGGATTCAATCTTAGTACTTTATTGACGCTTTGCCTTTTTGATGGCTCATCGGAGGGCACAGCAGGATTTCTTATAAGCATCCGGGTTATTGTCCCACTCCTTGAAAGCGGTAGCTCTAGCTTTTAGCTCAGTGCGGATGTTGCCTGTAATCCATGACTTCTGGTTGAGGTATGTACATACGGTCACTGTGGGGATGACGTCATCGATGCACTTATTAATGAAGCCGGTGATTGATGTGGTAAACTCCTCAATGTCATTGGCCGAGTCCCAGAACATATTCTAGTCTGTTCTAGCGWAACAGTCCTGTAGCTTAGCATCCGCTTCATCGGACCRCTTCCGTATTGAGTGCGTCACTGGTACTTCTTGTTTGAGTTTTTGTTTGTCAGCAGGAATTAGGAGGATAGAGTTATGGTCAGATTTTCCAAATGGAGGGTGAGGGAGAGTTTTGTATGTGTCTCTGTGTGTGGAGTAAAGGTGATCTAGAGTTTTGTATGTGTCTCTGTGTGTGGAGTAAAGGTGATCTAGAGTTTTATATGTGTTTCTGTGTGTGGAGTAAAGGTGATCTAGAGTTTTGTATGAGTCTCTGTGTGTGGAGTAAAGGTGATCTAGAGTTTTGTATGAGTCTCTGTGTGTGTGGGAGTAAAAGGTGATCTAGAGTTTTATATGTGTTCTGTGTGTGGAGTAAAGGTGATCTAGAGTTTTATATGTGTCTCTGTGTGTGGATAAAGGTGATCTAGAGTTTTATATTGTGTTTCTGTGTGTGGAGTAAAGGTGATCTAGAGTTTTATATGTGTTCTTGTGTTGTGGAGTAAAGGTGATCTAGAGTTTGTGATGAGCTCTGTGTGTGGAGTAAAGGTGATCTAGAGTTTTATATGTGTCTCTGTGTTGTGGAGTAAAGGTGATCTAGAGTTTTGTATGTGTCTCTTGTGTGTGGAGTAAAGGTGATCTAGAGTTTTTATGTGTTTCTCGTGTTGTGGAGTAAAGGTGATCTAGAGTTTTTGTATGTGTCTCTGTGTGTGGGAGTAAAGGTGATCTAGAGTTTTATATGTGTCTCTGTGTGTGGAGTAAAGGTGATCTAGAGTTTTATATGTGTTTCTGTGTGTGGGAGTAAAGGTGATCTAGAGTTTTATATGTGTTTCTGTGTGTGGAGTAAAGGTGATCTAGAGTTTTGTATGAGTCTCTGTGTGTGGAGTAAAGTGATCTAGAGTTTATATGTGTCTCTGTGTGTGGAGTAAAGGTGATCTAGAGTTTGTAATGTGGTCTCTGTGTGTGGAGTAAAAGGTGATCTAGAGATTTTGTAATGTGTTTCTGTGTGTGGAGTAAATGTGATCTAGAGTTTTGTATGTGTCTCTGTGTGTGGAGTAAAGGTGATCTAGAGTTTTGTATGTGTCTCTGTGTGTGGAGTAAAGGTGATCTAGAGTTTTATATGTGTTTCTGTGTGTGGAGTAAAGGTGATCTAGAGTTTTGTATGAGTCTCTGTGTGTGGAGTAAAGGTGATCTAGAGTTTTGTATGAGTCTCTGTGTGTGGAGTAAAGGTGATCTAGAGTTTATTATGTGTCTCTGTGTGTGGAGTAAAGGTGAATCTAGAGTGTTTATATTGTGTTTCTGTGTGTGGAGTAAAGGTGATCTTAGAGTTTTATATGTGTTCTGTGTGTGGAGGAAAGGTGATCTAGAGTTTTATATGTGTTTCTGTGTGTGGAGTAAAGGTGATCTAGAGTTTTGTATGAGTCTCTGTGTGTGGAGTAAAGGTGATCTAGAGTTTTATTATGTGTCTCTGTGTGTGGAGTAAAGGTGATCTAGAGTTTTGTATGTGTCTCTGTGTGTGGAGTAAAGGTGATCTAGAGTTTATATGTGTTCTGTGTGTGGAGTAAAGGATGATCTAGAGTTTTTGATGAGTCTCTGTTTGTGGAGTAAAGGTGATCTAGAGTTTTATATGTGTTCTCTGTGTGTGGAGTAAAGGTGATCTAGAGTTTTTATGTGTTCTGTGTGTGGAGTAAAGGTGATCTAGAGTTTTATATGTGTTTCTGTGTGTGGAGTAAGGTGATCTAGAGTTTTGTATGAGTCTCTGTGTGTGGAGTAAAGGTGATCTAGAGTTTTATATGTGTCTCTGTGTGTGGAGTAAAGGTGATCTAGAGTTTTGTATGTGTCTCTGTGTGTGGAGTAAAGGTGATCTAGAGTTTTGTATGTGTTTCTGTGTGTGGAGTAAATGTGATCTAGAGTTTTGTATGTGTTCTCGTGTGTGTGGAGTAAAGGTGATCTAGAGTTTTGTATGTGTCTCTGTGTGTGGAGTAAAGGTGATCTAG
>NC_036858.1:70821571-70829071 GCF_002910315.2 Salvelinus sp. IW2-2015 | reverse complement strand
CCCTTCAGCCACTAACTGGCCTGGCCAACAGATAAAGAGAGTGAGTCCCATTCAGCCACTACTGGCTGGCTACACAGATAAAGAGTGAGTCCCTTCACGCCACTGACTGGCCTGTGCTAAACAGATAAAGAAGTGAGTCCCCTTCAGCCACTGACTGGCCTGGCTAAACAGATAAAGAGAGGTGAGTCCCTTCAGCACTAATGGCCTGGCTAAAGATAAAGAGAGTGAGTCCCATTCAGCACTAACTGCCTGGCTAAACAGATAAAGAGAGTGAGTCCCTTCAGCCATACTGGCCTGGCTCTACAACAAATAAACTATCCCCCCCCACACTCTACCACAGAATAAAGAGAGTGAGTCCCCTTCACCAACTGACTGGCTGGCTAAGCAGATGATGAGTGAGTCCCCTTCAGCCACTGACTGGCCTGGCTAAACAGATAAAGAGAGTGATGTCCCCTTCAGCCACTGACTGGCCTGGCTAAACAGATAAAGAGAGTGAGGTCCCCTTCAGCCACTGACTGGCCTGGCTAAACAGATAAACGAGAGTGAGTCCCTTCAGCCACTGACTGGCCTGGCTCACAGATAAAGAGAGTGAGTCCCTTCAGCCACTACTGCCTGGTAAACGATAAAGAAAGTGAGTCCCCTTCAGCACTGACTGGCCTGGCTAAACAGATAAAGAGAGGAGTCCCATTCAGCCACTAACTGGCCTGGCTAAACAGATAAAGAGAGTGAGTCCTTCAGCCACTAACTGGCTGGCTAAACGATAAAGAGAGTGAGTCCATTCAGCCATGAGTGGCCTGGCTAAACAGATAAAGAGAGTGAGTCCCCCTTCAGCACTGACTGGCTGGCTAAACAGATAAAGGCCCATGGGCCAGGCGGTTTGGACTGTTGGGATTCATGTGAGATTATAATAGTGAGTCTGTACAGCCAGTTGGGTTCTCAGTTCATCGCACAGACAGAAATAAAGATCACTCTGGGTAGGAGAAGGGCGGGGGTGTATGTTTCATGATTAACTACTCATGGTGTGATTGTGATAACATACAGAAACTCAAGTCCTTTTGTTCACCCAACCTAGAATACCTCACAATCAAATACCGACCGCATTACCTCCCAAGAGAATTCTCTTCAGCTACAGTCACAGCCGTGTATATTCCCCCTCAAGCCGATACCATGACGKTCCTCAAAGAACTACAATGGACTATATGCAAACTGGAAACCACATATCCTGAGGCAGCATTTATTGTAGCTGGGGATTTCCACAAAGCTATTCTGAGGAAAATGCTACTGAAGTTCTACCAACACATTGACTGTAGCATTCGCTCTGAGAAAACATTGGACCACTATTACTCAGCTTTTCGAAATGCCTACAAGGCCCTCCCCCGCCCTCCCTTCGGCAAATATGATCACAACTCCATTTTGTGACTATTAAAACCTACCCAAACCAGAAACCGTGGATAGATGGCAGCATTCGTGCAAAACTGAAAGCAAACTAAAAACTGACAGCGAACTAAATTACTATTACTTCTGTCATCATGAAGTGCTTTGAGAAACTATTCAAGGATCATAGCACCTCTACCTTACCTGACACCCTAGACCCACTTCAATTTTCTTACCGCCCCAATAGATCCACAGACGATGCAATTGCCATCGCACTGCACACTGCACTATCCCATCTGGACAAGAGGAATGCCTATGTAAGAATGCTGTTAATTGACTAATGCTCATCATTCAACATCATAGTACCCTCCAAGCTCATCATTAAGCTCGGGGCCCTGGGTCTGAACCCCGCCCTGTGCAACTGGGTCCTGGACTTCCTGACGGGCCACCCTCAGGTAGTGAAGGAAGGAAACAACACCTCCACTTAGCTGATCCTCAACACAGGGGCCCCACAAGGGTGCGTGCTCAGCCCCCTCCTGTACTCCCTGTTCACCCATGACTGCGTGGCCACGCACGCCTCCAACTCAATCATAAAGTTTGCAGACAACACAACAGTAGTGTGCCTGATTAACAACAATGACGAGACAGCCTACAAGTAGGAGGTGAGGGCCCTGGGAGTGCGGTGCCAGGAAAATAACCTTTCACTCAACGTCAACAAAACAAAGGAGCTGATCGTGGACTTCAGGAAACAGCAGAGGAAGCACGCCCCTATCCACATCGACAGGACCACAGTGGAGAAGGTGGAACGCTTCAAGTTCCTCGGCATACACATCACTGACAAACTGAAATGGTCCACCCACACAGACAGTGTGGTGAAGAAGGCGCAACAGCTCCTTTTCAACCTCAGGAGGGTGAATACATTTGGCTTGCCACCTAAAACCCTCACAAACTTTTACAGATGCACAATTGAAACCATCCTGTCGGGCTGTATCACCTGGTACGCCAACTGCACCGCCTGCAACCGCAGGGCTCACCAGAGGGTGGTGTGGTCACCGGGGGCAAACAACCTGCCCTACAGGACACCTACAGCACCCGATGTCACAGGAAGGCCAAAAAGATCCCCAAGGACAACAACCACCCAAACCACTGCATGTTCACCCCACTATCATCCAGAAGGCTAGGTCAGTACAGGTGCATCAAAGCTGGGACCGAGAGACTGAAAAACAGTTTCTATCTCAAGGCCATCAGACTGTTAAATAGCCATCTCTTGCACCTTAGAGGCTGCTGCCCTATATACTGTACATAGACTTGGAATCACTGCCCACTTTAATAGATTTTATTTAAAATGTTTAAAAATCACCTTTATTTAACCAGGTAGGCCAGTTGAGAACAAGTTCTCATTTACAACTGCGACCTGGCCAAGATAAAGCAAAGCAGTGCGACAAAAACAACAACACAGAGTTACACATAAACAAATGTACAGTCAATAACACAATAGAAAAATATATGTACAGTAGAAGAGTAGGGAGGTAAGGCAATCAATAGCCCATAGAGGTGAACTCATTACAATTTAGCATTAATACTGGAGTGATAGATCTGCAGATGATGATGTGTAAGTAGAGATACTGGGGTGCAAAGGAGCAAGAGGGTAAGTAATAATATGGAGATGAGGTAGTTGGGTGTGCTATTTACAGATTGGCTGTGTACAGGTACAGTGATTGGTAAGCTGCTCTGACAGCTGATGCTTAAAGTTAGAGAGGGAGATATAAGACTCCAGCTTCAGTGATTTTTGCAATTTGTTCCAGTCATTGGCAGCAGAGAACTGGTTGGAAAGGCGGCCAAAGGATGAGTTGGCTTTGGGGATGACCAGTGAAATATACCTGCTGGTGCGCGTGCTACGGGTGGGTGTTGCTAARGTGACCAGTGAGCTGAGATAAGGCGGGGCTTTACCTAGCAAAGACTTATAGATGACCTGGAGCCAGTGGGTTTGGCGACGAATATGTAGTGAGGGCCAGCCAACGAGAGCATACAGTGGTGGGTAGTATACGGGGCTTTGGTGACAAAACGGATGGCACTGTGATAGACTACATCCAGTTTGCTGAGTAGAGTGTTGGAGGCCATTTTGTAAATGACAGCGACCATGTCAAGGATTGGTAGGATAGTCAGTTTTACGAGGGTATGTTTGGGAGCATGAGTGAAGGAGGCTTTGTTGCGAAATAGGAAGCCGATTCTAGATTTAATTTTGGATTGGAGATGCTTAATACCTAGGTGTCTGGTTAGACTGTAAACTCTCCTTCCAGACTCACGGAAGGAGAGTTTACAGTCTAACCAGACACAGGTATTTTTAGTTCTAAGTCAGAACCGTCCAGAGTGTGATGCTAGTCAGGCGGAAGGGTGCGGGCAGCAATCGGTTGAAGAACATGTACTTAGTTTTACTAGCATTTAAAAGCAGTTGGCGGCCACGGAAGGAGTGTTGTATGGCGTTGATGCTTGTTTGGAGGTTTGTTAGCACAGTGTCCAAAAGAAGGGCCAAATGTATACAGAATGGTGTCGTCTGCGTAGAGGTGGATCAGAGAATCACCAGCAGCAAAAGCGTCATCATTGATATATACAGAGAAAAGAGTCGGCCCGAGAATTGAACCCTGTGGCAGCCCCATAGAGACTGCCAGAGGTCCGTACAACAGGCCCTCCAATTTGACACACTGAACTCTAACTAAGAAGGAGTTAGTGAACCAGGCGAGGCAGTCATTTGAGAAGATGGAACACTTGTCACGCCCTAACCATAGAGAGCCTTTTTATTCTCTATTTTGGTTAGGTCGGGGTGTGACTAGGGTGGGTAATCTAGGTTGTTTTATTTCTATGTTGGCCTGGTATGGTTCCCAATCAGAGGCAGCGGTTTAGCGTTGTCTCTGATTGGGGATCATATTTAGGCAGCCATTTCCCCACAGTTTTTTTGTGGGATCTTGTTTATGTGTAGTTGCCTGTGAGCACTCCATAGCTTCACGTGTCGTTTGCTCTTTATTGTTTTGTGCGTTTCACTAATAAAAAGATGTGGAACCCATATCACGCTGCACCTTGGTACGAATGTTATTTCGACGATCGTGACAACACTAGTCACTTCAATAAAGTTTACATATTTTGCATTTCTCATCTCATATGTACTGTATATACACTATTCTATTCTACGGTATTTTAGTCTATTCCGCTCCGACATTGCTCGTACAAATATTTATATATTCTTAATTCCATTCCTTTACTTWAAATTTGTGTGATTGTGTGTATTGTTGTGAAATTCTTCGATATTACTTGTTTGATATTACTGCACTAGAAACACAAGAATTTCACAACACTCACAATAACATCTGTTAAACATGTGAATGTGACCAATACAATTTGATTTGATTTGATTTAGTGTCATTCTGGCCACACTCCCTCTCCTAATCCCACCCTTTCTTTGCCTGACGACTCACACTAAATTCTTACTCTGCTCTGTCATTCGCTACATAGATTAGTCTGGAACTACCATCATTGAATTAGTTTGTGGTGATGAGGGGCGTTGTACAAAACAAAGTAATCAGTGATTGGAGTATCAAAGCCAATGACAGATTTTCCAACCGTTGCTTTACCCACGTGTGTTCTGGCTCTGTCCCAACCCATCTGTTTCTGGACCAATCAGACGGCCCCGAATGTGATCCAGAAGTGCACCTTGCTGAGAATAAACTAACATCTGTGGGCGTGGTGTAGCATTAGGCCAGAGCAAGGACTCTAGGTAGCCAGGCAAACCCTTTCTTTTCCTGCTTCTCTTCCTGCTTGGTTATAATGGAGTAGATTAAACGTTTCTTACTTATTTTAAATAAGAAGAATTTAAAGAAACAATTTTTCATTGAACACAAAATGTACAGGTTGTCATTCGTCCAGCAGTAAAAGTAGACCACAGCAGGACTTGGTTTAAGAAACAGGCTTTAAAAAGCAGCTGCTTTCCTCTTAAATGTAAAGTCCCCATTTATTCAACCCTATTCGATTTTTTATATTCAAGTCAGTCTGGTATGAGAAGGTAGCCCCTATCTGCAAAAGCAGAAAGCTGAGTATCTTGGCTATTGATTGGTGCCTTCATAGCTTTCGCGTGACACTACCATATATGGGCATACGAATGTATAAGGGCATTTCAAGATGGCTGCTACCTCAAATCAAATCAAAGTTTATTTGTCACGTGCTCCAAATACAACAGGTGTAGACCTTACAGTGAAATGCTTACTTATAGGTTATAACCAATAGTATAAAAAATGTGTTAGRTGAACAATAGGTAAGTAAAGAAATAAAACAACAGTAAAAAGACAGGCTATATACAGTATCGAGGCTATAAAAGTAGCGAGGCTACATACAGACACCGGTTAGTCGGGCTGATTGAGGTAGTATGTACATGTAGATATGGTTAGAGTGACTATGCATACATGATACATTCCGGTTAGTCGGGCTGATTGAGGTAGTATGTACATGTAGATATGGTTAGAGTGACTATGCATACATGATACATTCCGGTTAGCGTTGTGAAGCATAAACAAAACTAAACATGGAATACGTTTATACACACCAAAAGCCGGGACTCCACAGATCATGAGGATATCTTATTTGTCTGCCTGTTATTGATCCCAAGAGTCTAAATGTTTATTTTACACGTTTTCASAAAACAGMAAACATCTTACAAGGTAAGCTTTGATTTGGTCTGTGTTTGAGCTATAGCTAAGTGGGGGATATCAATTGAATCATTAGGTTGGTAGGAACAAATATAGCCAATTGCCAATATTATTTGATGATTTTTGACTTAATAGCAACATTGAATGTCCACATAGTGACTATATCTTTGCGCATCAAAACTATGATGTTGCCTGCTTACGCACTGTAGGCATCCATTACACAGGAGATTGGCTACCATGGCAGTCTTGTAGCCAATGAGTGAAGCTTTCCAGGGATATCTGGCTCAGAGACTTGGAAACGTCCCATGACCACACCTGACACCACTTACTAAAACATCTTCCCATTTCTAGTTGTTAAGTCTATCAATCCCATTTTGTTTTCTGATATTGTTCACATGTTGCGAAAACCATCTGATGTGTTTCCAGTAATTCACTTATAGCTTGTCAATGAAAGATGACTTTCAAAATAATAAAATTTAACAAAGTAAAGTTATTTTGTGTGCGCTTGATCTTGTGTATTCTGAACTATGTAACTCCTATCTATCTTCTGATCATTTCCTCATAATCTCCCAGATGTCTTCAAGTTTTTGCATGTCCGAATCATGTAATTACACATGAAAAGCAGTTACTTTTGGGTATGTCTATTTAGGTTGAAATCTACATTTTGCCATTACATAAAAAAAAAAAAATGTTTTTACCTTTATTTAACTAGGCAAGCCAGTTAAGAACAAATTCTTATTTTCAATGACGGYCTAAGAACAGTGGTATAAGGCCTTGTTCAGGGGCAGAACGACTGATTTTTACCTTGTCAGCTCGGGGATTCGATCTTGCAATCTTTCGGTTACTAGTTCAACGCTCTAACCACTAGGCTACCTGCCGCCCTTAAGTCTTGCCYAGAAGTCAGTTAAGTCCTTCTTTATCGGGACTAGTTAAAACTGTGCTGATTGCATGTCGTTTTTTCACGTTATGCACTACTTTTGACAAGGGTGAATAGGGCTGTTGTTAAAACATAGTGCACTATATAGGGAATAGGGTGCCTTTTCGGTTGCAACCAGGGCCTGGGTCTTCATCCTGCCTCAGAGCGAATCAACAGTTCGACACTCCCAATAAAAACCAAGGTCAATTTACATTTCTATCCTGAATAAATAGTCTGAATCAATAGAGAATTACTGGCTAATTGTTTGTCTCTCTGTTCCTTTTACTCTGCCTGCCTGTTGAGTTATTTTATTGCCTCTTCATTGAAGTAGGCCTTTATCAAGCTACAGATAAGAGACAACCAGCGCCTGTTGACACAATTCTGGATAGCACAAAGGCCTGTCAAACACAGGGCTTSTGTAAGCAGACAGTCTCCATTACTGTGTTTAGGAGTATTACTGTAGGCTAGGGAGGACAGGGGAGGAGGGAGTGGGAGGAGAGGACAGGGGAGGAGGGA